>NC_141162.1:123700236-123855076 GCF_053477565.2 Lygodium microphyllum | reverse complement strand
ACGCATATCTGATCAGTATTGTCTTGATTTGCTTACTCTCTTTACAGGCAATGCAAAGAGATATGTCTTGGGTGACCACAAGTGTGATTGCCTCTTGGGTCTGCCCTCCTAAGCCTCTACCTCTTTCTCTACCTAACACCATCACTATACTAGTTGGTAGTCCATAAGGACTACATTGCCCTCTTTGTCATACAAGACATAAGGGTGCACGTAAGGCTCTTCGCCGTTCGACTCCTCCATGTAGTGGATTGGAGCATCACTTGGTGGATGGGTCACATAGGGTCCAGGTGGTCTAGGCATGCCCATAGGGTTTATCTCCATCCTAGGAATGACTGGCTTTTGTTAGAAGTGGTGCAGCAATGGAAGCGTAGACATAAGTTGTAATAAATTGCTGAAACACAAGACAAAAGAGAAAGGGAAAGAAAGAATACAATACAGGTGAGAACTTAGATGTATGCTCGGGAAATGGAATCCATATACCAAGTCATGAAATAGTACACAACCAATGTGAGTCACCGGCTATGGAGGCACTGGCATATGCTCCCTCTCCCCAAGAACTGTCAGGTGATGAATGAATAAGTGGAGGAGGGAGCCATACAATATATAGGACAAATAAATGCCCAAAATATGACTGGTCGGCCAACATTAAATGCTGGCTGACTGGCTGCAAATAATGCCTAAACCATAATAAACAATGGAAAATAAAATGCCTAAAATGTCTCTATGCCCAGCCTACTGTACCACAAGTACAGACTCAATCATGAACTGACTAATCTACTAACACCCTCTCTCTGATCATGGGTGATATGATATAATAAAATATACAATGATAATGTCGCATCATAGTACACACAACAATGTCCACCAAAGTACAACCATGGATACCCAAGTAGTGGGTGCGCAAGCCACCACCAAGGTGCCTAGGAGAGAACCTAATGTTGATGTTGATCGTACCAGCTCCTAAAGATAGAGAAGATCATAGCAGCTTTCAATGTCTGTCAACAATGCCCCTGATGTAGCATGTGTGACTATCCTGTCACCAATGTTGCAATGCATAAATGACCATGAATTCCCCTTCTTTGGCTAGACTACCAAAGCGTCCCCTCATGTGAGCTCCAGATGAAAGCCACCTGCTCTCTGTCAAATAACTAGTGCATCATGAACATGGATGTCGATCCCAGCTCCAGGGTTTTTACCTGCCAGACTTCGGTCGATGCGTCAAGGATGTCCCTCTTTGGATCATGTGCATCTGTATAACACCAACACTTGTGCTAGTCATGAGTGCAACTCCCAATGAAGAATAGCCCTATCACCAACTAAAATAGCCCTATCACCAGCCAATCAAGCCAACAACGTGCCACTAACGACCTTTATCCGCACTACCACCAAAACTCCTCAGAGGCAAACCACAAAAGACTTTTCCACCCATGTCTTCAGTGCATGCCAAATCTTACTACCTATGAGACGGAGAGTGCCATGGGATTGGCACTCGTCTAGGAGGGGGATAATGTTAACAAGGTGGAAAATCTAAAGCAAAAGGCAAGGCCAAGGCAAAAGTGAAATGGAAGACGAAAGCACGCCAAGAAAAATCAAGAAACATAAGAAGTGTAAAAAAGTCCTAAATCAAGAAGAGAGGCGCACAAGAAAAAGTGCTAGTCAATACTTTTGTAAAAGAGCGCAAGGCGCACAAGATTTATTTTGTAGAAGAGCGCCGGGCTCTCACCCATGCAAATTGTAAATGGTTAGAGGCACGGGTTGAGGCCATTCCAATAGGGAAGAGGAGGAGAAGGGTTGGAGGAATGGGCCAAGCCCACACCAAAAAGGGGATGACTGCCCAAAAGGGATTTAGGGTTTTGTATATAAAGTTGAAAAGTGAATGAGGAGCTCATTCTTGTGTGTATCCAAAAGTAGCTCCTTTTTTATTCTTATTCTTATTCTTATTCTTCTTGCTTGCATGAGCTTGTGCTTGAGAGAGGGATTGTGAGAGTGTGAGGGAGTGAGTGTGTAAGGGCGAGGGACCGTTTTGGAGAAGCTCTCCATCTTCTTCTTTCTTTTTCTCTTCTCTTCTCTTCTCTTCTCTTGCTCACGGAAATGGAGCTTGGAGCATGGAGCTTGACAGCTCACTTGAAGCTTGCACTTGGATCATGGAGCTACTAGAGTGCTAGGGGAAGGAGGCAACTCGATCGGGCATGGAGGTAAGCTCACTACACTCTTAGAGAGAGATAGCGTGTCGGTTATGTGAGAGGTAGCCATTAGTGCTCGGCTTGAAACGCTTGAAAGAATAAGTGGCCCATGGGGTCTTAGCGGTTGAGTGTGAGCCCGCCACTACAATTTGGTTACATGAAGACAATGAATTATCAATTCCTATCCATCCTAGATTTGAACTTGAATGTGTAAAGACCACCAAAACAAAAGTTCAATGTCATCATTTTGGGGATAATAACTAACCGTAAACCTTCAACAATGGAGGATAAAATGAAAACTATAATTGGGGGTGCATGATAGAAAGAACAATCACCACCTAGGAATCCTCTGACCCAAGAACTGAGCATTGCTTGATGAAGAGAAATAATTATCCCTAAACATTCAAGGGTGGATGGTAGAATGAACATATTTAGAGATGCACAATAGAAAGAACATTTACCATCTAGCAATCCTTGAACCCAAGAATGCATGTTTGCTTGGTGAAGATAATAAATTATCACATTCTACCTAGTCTTTTTTTGAACATGAAGGTGTAAACTCCACCAAAAGAATTATTTGCTATCATGATTGTAAGAATGAGAACAACTTGCAATTTAACCAAGACAATTTGCAATGCACTTGATTTTGTAGCCATGTGTACTTTATAGAACGACTACACCAAAAATTATAGTAATACAAAACCAATAACATTGAACAAAAAAGTTGGCCTAGAACTTCCATGGCACCGAATAGGAAGGCCAATAATAGACAAACTACTATGCATGTTATTTCATACCATTTCTACTTTTGCTAGAAATTAGTCGGGGCACTATTGGATCACCATTAAGACTCTCTTTTGGATTCAACCCCTTGTATCTTAATAACTCATGTATCTCTCTACTAACTTGACCTTTCCCATTGGGCTTTATACCTTAATAGAATCCACCAAAATTGATCAATCAAAATTAATTTTAAAGTTATAAATTTTTTGATAAATATGGATTATATATGCATAATGGAAAATCCAACTAGTGGTAGCAGTTGAGCAAATAATTTGGTATTTAAACACATTAGTAATTCAAGTGAGAAATACTAATGAAGCTATACTTTTTATTGGTGAATATCAAAACCAAGATTTAGACAACAAACTGAATCCACTCTTGGATGACCAAATACATTCGAAGGCTTTCTCTAATTTGCAACAAACTTGGATAGGTAATTTTCAAATCACTCACCATGGATGGATGGACAACCAAAAATCTCACGTGGTACGTATGGCATGAAAGGGGTTGTTGCTACACAATCATGCAACAATCTAAAAGTATTGAATTAAATTGGTCACATGTTTAAAATCAATCAATCAAGGATTTTGTACAAAAAAGTGATTGGAACTACTCTACCATAACAAAATGATTGTAAAAAAATAAAAAATAAAGTAATAGCTCAATTTACAAATAAGTATGATTAGTCATCACTAATAATAGGCCTCAAAATGTCTAAAGCTATGAAATTACATTTTCTTTAGCTACACTAAAGGCATGATATTACACATCATGTATAAGACCAAAAATAATTTCCCTTCTATCCATAAAGGAATAGTTCAAAGACTACACCATACCTCAAGTTCATTTGGTGATAATAGGCATTTATGTACTTCAATAGATGTAGTTATTATAAAATTTGATGTACAATACACTATTTATTTCCATGAATGTTATGTGCCTCCTTGTCAACTCTTACTTTTTGTGATTGGTTAGAAATTTACAAAAAAAATCAATGATAAAGGCATTAGCCACTCTCAAGTCATGTAATCCCTACCTATGGAGATAAGGGTAAAAGATATCAGTAGTTTGCTAAAAAAGCATCATAAAGTAACTCTTTCTAACCTCCTTGCATAAATTATGTTCCAATTGAACACTAGATTAATGCATGAAATTATACACTAGTTTAAATTTCCCAATGAAGATGATCTCCATAAGAAAATTTGGTTTTTGTTAAATCCATTGAATATCACATTGTAATATTGGCAAATTCTTAGTAATAAAGAAGATCAACAACAAATAGCATTTCACCTAGCAACAAGACTATATCAAGTAATGGTATTTGGATTATTCAACACACCAAGTTCATTCCAACATTTAGTGGATATTCGTTTAAACATATATTTACTAGGAAAGTATAAGTAATTTATTTGAATGATATTTTGATTCACATAAAACTTGGGATGTACATTTGAAAATCATAGAAGAACTACTAAACATTTTAGATAAATAAAGTATTAAATTACACTCTAAAAATTGTTAATGGGACTACACAAATAGATTTTCTTGATTTCATAATCTATAATGAGGAAATTGTATTCTACCTATACTAGTAGTTAGTGAAGAAAAAGATAAAATTTGAATAGACTAAAAAGTAAAATCTAATTAATCAACAGCAAAACAAAAACTTCTAGAATAAGAACCAAAATCTAATTACTCAATAATAAAACAAAAACTTCATCCTATGTGCATGGATCACAACTAACTATAGAAAGAGATAATCAATCTTTAATAGCGTGGCATTTACCAAAAATCCCATCCCCATGGTCACTTGCTGAAATGAGTTCTTGTGAAACAAGATTACATTTTCAAATTATGGCAAAGACCAAAGAAATAACATTGCTAATGCAATTTCCAAGATACCACACCCTTGACGCATAGATCTCAAACTAATAGCTATATTCCAACATATCTGACAAATAATCAGTAGTAATCAATGATTGCACCAAAGACATTGAATTCAAGATAATACATTATATTACTTGAGTTATAATCTAAGTCACAAGACAATAATCCCCAAGGCTCTTCATTGATTTATTTGGACATCTCAAGTTCCATACATGTTAACAATGTGTAAGGAAACAATTTTAATGGCATAAATTTTCTCTCATAGTACAATATCTGAAGTTCCACACATATTAACAATTTGTGAGGGCAAAGCAAATTCCTTCAAATTAAGGACAAATTTTCAAATCTACGTTAACAAAAAACTTATCAAGGGCCCCACTTTACCCAAAACTTATGCTAACATTAAGTAATTTAACCAATAACCATTTGGACACCTCAAACCATTCCCACAGCACATCCTTAAGAGGCAATGCAATCCTAGCTAGATGTTTCCGCTTAGATTATGGTTTCTTTATTAAACATGATAGTTCCCTTAATTCCAAATGTATTTACTTTTGTTCCATAGGCCAATTTGGCCATTCAAGGAGGTGTAGCTCATGAGAGATTTATGGCATGTGAAGATTAAGCTATGAGTTGCTTTCTTGTTCTCTCTTTGACATCATTCAAACTACTCTTATATCATACCTTGTTTTTTAGTGGCACAATTTTAGACAAATCACGTAAGAATACTCTGGGCTGGGGAATGAAACATCATAATACCTGAAACCTAGAAAATACATATGCCCATCCTTCGAGGAATTGACAAGCTGGCAAACCTTCTACCTTTGACAGTGTTTCTCAATCCTTATAGTAATAAGAAATATGGGGTATAAATGTGACAAAATTGGCAATTCATTGTATTGTAGCACAAAGACAGCTTTTCTTGGCTTCCCAATAGACTCAACAATAACACAATGGACAAAATATTGGTCTATCATGCTTGCTTATGGATTGAGAGCAGTTTAAAGAGGTTGAGTTCAACAGTGATTTTGAATGTCAGGATCAAGTTATAAGCTGTTTTCTTGCACTCTCCTTGGAGCTTTGAAGGATGTCACACTCTTGCCCTTCTTTAGGATGATTTTCTCATTTGCTACTGATACAGCAGTTCGCCTCAGCATTCCATAGTTTGAGACACTCTTCTTTGAATTTGGAAGTAAAGGAAGCTTCCCAGTGCCAAGGTGTGACACAATTTTTTCACCTTTAACTGCAGAGGACTTGTCTTTAGAAACAGCGGAAGTAAGCTGTCGTCTTGCAACCTGCAGCACAGTCAAATTTCCTTTACAAGATGAATAAGAAGCCCCAACTTTAATGTTGGGTGCTGTTGGAATGTTTTCCTTTCCAATCTCTTGTTCACCAAGAGTGAGACCTTGACCACCATGCAAGGGAAGACTAGACACTCCCATTGATTTTATCCCTCTGGTAAAGAACATGGTTGAAGCTAGATTGGGCAGTAGATCCAATTCTGAGCCTAGCAGACTTGTTGCCCTGCTCATAGCAGCAGTGGTAAGTACAACCGAGTGTCCACTTGCAGACTTGAACAATGAAGTGGCACTTTCTGTCTTGGTGGAATAGTCAGCTTCTTGGCCAAAAACAAGTGGTTCAGAGGACTTCTGTAGCGTTTCATCTGGCATGCTCGATAGCTGATGATCTGATGACCTCAAATCATCACCATTGTCTTGGCAATGGCCTATTGGCTTTGTTACATTTGTGTTCTCTTCAGCATTGGATTGGCTCAAGCTAGAACATTCATTCGTGCCTCCTGGCAAAGCTACTGGTGTGTCTAGCGGCAACTTGGGAAGCGAAAGCAATTCCCCAGACACAGTCTTAAAGACATGACCAGGGCTTTCTGATTCAGTTGAAAACTCCATAAGCTGCTTCCCACAGCACATTGGCTGAGAAACATTAGAGTTCTCTTGAACATTGGACTGTCTCAAGCTAGAACATCCATTGGTGCCTCCTGCCAAAGCTATTGGTGTGTCCATTGCCAACTTGGGAAGTGAAACCGATCGCCCAGCCGCAGTCTTAAACACATGACCAGGGCTTTCTGATTCAGTTGAATACTCCATAAGCTGGTTCCCACAGCACATTGGCTGAGCATGATTAGAGTTCTCTTGAACATTGAACTGTCTCAAGCTAGAACATCCATTGGTGCCTCCTGGCAAAGTTATTGGTGTGTCCATCAGCAACTTGGGAAGCGAAACTGATTGCCCCACCGCAGTCTTAAACACACCAGCATGGCTTTCTGATACAGTGGAATCCTCCATTGGCTGTTTCCCTGGCTTTGTAAGATTTGGGTTCTCTTGAACATCAGACTGGCTTGACCTAGAACATCCATTGGTGCCGCCTGGCAAAGCTATTGCCGTGTCCATCAGCAACTTAAGATGTGAAACCGATTGACCAATCACAGTCTTAAACACACGTGCATGGCTTACTGATTCAGTTGAATCCTCTGTAAGCCATTTCCCACAGCACACTCGCATTGTAAGATTCGAGTTCTCTTGAGCATTGGATTGGCTCAGCCTAGAACATCCATTGGTGTCTCCTGGCAAAGCTATTTCTGTGTCCATCGGAGACTTGGGAAGTGAAACCAATTGCCCTGTTGCAGCATGTGCAGGAGGGCTTTCTGATTCAGTTGAATGCTCCATAAGCTGTTTCCCGAAGCTAAGTCCAAAAGATCTCCTTGTAAGAGATCCAAAGGGAAGGCTTCTTGGACTGCTGGATTCCGGTTCTTTTTCAAGATTGGCAGAGAAGCGTTTTGATGTAACCAAACTTGAAGGATAAATTTGGGTAAGCTCCCAAGCTGGTTTCTTTGACAAAAGTTGTGATTCAACTGAAATGTGGTTGAGACCAAGAAACAGTTACTTGGAACACAGCAACACAGGCAAGCATGCACACAGACAAACACACACACAGAGACTGTACCTTGAGTAAAAGATGGGATTTCGAGTCTCTTTCTCTTCGAACAGATGCCAGTAGTACTTTCACGTCTCTTCAGAACTATTCCGTCAGCCGACCCCACAAACTTCGATGACAATGGGGACATCGAGCCCTGCAATCTCCCACCAGAACAAACAAAAATAACTCCTACATCCTGTATATCAAACATAAATGTAAAAAGCCTCTCTGAGGCTACAAACCACTAAATCAAGAAAGACTAGAATCAGAATTATGATGCCAAAAGAATCCTGAGGTGAGAATTAGCACTAGAAATCCCCTACAAACCATAAAACTAAGAAATTCCTGAGACAAATCATGAGAGCAATGTCTCTGCATACATCAGTTCAGAAGCATTTGAAACCATGTCATGATATAGACATTGAATAAGGTTGTGGGGCCATTAAAATCCCCTCTTATTTTGTAAGTCTCTGCTTTTCAGTTCCATTGGGGGTAATCTTAGTTCTGCCATCCCTCATTCTGATGCATGCCCAACCTAGCCATTCCCACATTCCTAGGGCAGATGATTGTGAATGTAGCGCTTCTGTTGCAATGACCTTTACAAGATTTGCAAAGCTGTGCTCCCTTATGTGATGATGTTCCATCTCTGACATGTTATTGACTCAACAGTAGAGATCCTTTGTGTCTTTTATCCATTTTGGCATCCTTTTCCAATAAAAGGTCTGAAGGTAGAACTACTTGTTGCATTGATGTAGACAAATAGTCAAGACTGCATTTTGAACAAGTTATGAATACTACGAGTTTTTTGTTATGCCTTTTGGTTTGATTATCATTCATAATACTTATGCAAAAGGTGTGCTCCCTTACTGAAACGGTCTGGATGACGTTTGTTACAGGAGGGGAGGAGGAGCATGTCTTCCTCTTCCGGAGCAAGAGAGGACCAAATGATGGTGACTGGGTGGTGCCAGACAACTCCTCTTGGATGCAAGACCTCACAACTGGACTCCAGAAACACAAATATTCTTCGCCGTGCTTCTGATCCTGCTGCTGCTGTTCTTCTTGCTGCTGCTCTTGTCGATGAAGAGAGAAATCAGGAGAGCGTCCATGGCTGGTCTGAAGAAGGCTCCACTCGCTTGATTGCTTCTGGACATGCCAGACGGGGAACTTGCCATCAGCCTGTGCTCTCTTGAGTAGGGCCTCCGACATACTGACATTCTGTCATTCTTCCAGTTTGGCGCTTCTTTCGTGACCCATGTTGGGGCAGTGACACCTCTCTCCCTCCCCTCTCTCCCTCCCTCCCTATATACATATAATGCCCCTGGCCCTTTATACACACACACACACACACACACACACACATATGCATATAGATGCATGTACATATGTGTATGTACATGTACTTGAATGTTGGAGCTCAAACAAGCCTAGGGTCTCTCCTCGCCCTAGGGTAGAGGAGCCAATTAAATAATGCCTACAATGACCTTCGTCGGATTCGAGTACCCAACAAATATTTTAGCATACATAACCCCTCCTGTCAAGCGACCCACATTGATATTGCAATTGTGTTGAAGAAAAATGGGCTTTTATTGTGTCACAATGAGGTGCAACAAAAAAGTTCCAAAATCGCACCAATACTATGACCAGTTACCCCCCCCCCCCCCCCCAAAACTGACTGCCCCAAAAACCCAATAAAATTGTGTTTTCCATGTAAGATAACCGTTAGCCCAAGCTACTTTATCATGTTATTGGTTCACTCTTGCAATAAAAATGTATAGCATTATCGGATTTTGTTTTTTGTACTAGTACCCTATATTGGATGACCCATGCAAGACATCATGGGATGAGACCCAGCTATAGGTTAAAGGGGTCAATATAGTGATAGTTATTGGCCCCCACTTTAGAAACAATCTATTCATCATCGTAACCCTCACTGAACATTTGCCATGGCCACACATTGCATCTCAAGCCCTTGTCAAAAATTTGGGGAGCTAGAATGAATCACTCTCTTAGCATAGAGCCATGGGAAGCATGCAATCGATTAAAAACAGAACTAGAACACTAGGGACCCAATTTTATGACAAGTACGTGAAGGGAGTAAAAGTTTCCTACCATTAGAAAGCCCAAGTAGAAACTTGGTAAGTGCAGGTAATTAGGAGTGGTTCCACCACTACACCTGTCCTAAAATGGGGACCCATCTTTTCAGCCCCCTTATCCTACATTATAATGTGCTAGTTTCATACTTGTATCAATTCCTTTTTGGAATTTGTCTCTAGTCATTGTTTTTACTTTGGCCCCATGATGTACTTAGCCCCTTTTCTTTCCAAATTCACACTCTTCATTTTCTACTCATGACATTTAGGCCTATTACACACCCATCCGAATGTGTGAGTGATCACCTTTTAGAAAAACTCCCTCATCTACACACACCCTCGACAAACATTGTCTTATTTAACTGACGTACTTTTCTTTTCACCAAAGTTGGTAAGCTAGTTAGTTCAAAGATTGTGCTTCCTGCTCACATGGTGCATGTTCAATGCTTCACGACTATATTTTTAGATTGCAAGATGTTAAGCAAGAGGGTCATGCACATGCTCTTTTTGATTTGCAAACAACTTTTTGAACCGATTTACTTTGGCCACATGAGCTCTGGCACTCCTATGAGCAAGCTTTGTTTGAATATATGTGCAATCAACCTTAGTCTCCTTAAGTTTGGAGTGTTTCAATATTTTTTAATCTCATAGACCAATTTGTCCTCTATTAAGCATCTCTCTCTCTCTCTCTCTCTCTCTCTCTCTCTCTCTCTCTCTCTCTCTCTCTCTCTCTCTCTCTCTCTCTCTCTCTCTCTCTCTCTCTCTCTCTCTCTCTCTCTCTCTCTCTCTCTCTCTCTCTCTCTCTCTCTCTCTCTCTCTCTCTCTCTCTCTCTCTCTCTCTCTCTCTCTCTCTCTCTCTCTCTCTCTCTCTCTCTCAATTTCAATTCTAGGCTTTCTTTATAATACACTATGTAAGCACCATGTTTTCCCCTATGATCATGGTGACAATGGGTCAAATGATAAGCTAAAGGTCTCACAAGAAATTGAGGTTTACTATGTCAAGTGAATTATTAAATGTGAGGAACAACATTAAAAGTTTAGTAGAGGGATTTTTACTTTTGGAATTTTGATTCCAATAATAGCTGCAAAATCTAACAAACAACTAGTAAAACATCGCAGTTTAGGTTTTTCTCTCCGAGAAACATTTTGCATGAATCCCATAAGGGTCAACTCACAAAGCGTAGACCGTCCCACTCCTTTGTATTCATACCAAACTTGGCTTCTACTAGATCTACAATGCTAATGTGGTTATAAATAATTGCAAGATAGTCATATCCTTCAAAATATGCATATAAAAAAATAATGGCAATGTGGTTAAGCCTAAATATGCGGTACATGCCAAGGCCTTATTGGTCTCTCATGAAGCCAAACAATTATAATGTCTATTTAGGTTAGGATTAGACTTGTCTCAATGCTTCAAAATGTATAGAGTCATGGAGATTAAGTGCCAAGCACACAATAAACCAAAAAATGTGTACTCCCAAAAATTCAATCTAACTTGACCCCTTTCCCAATTCACATCCATCATGAATATGGTGGAGGGAGGGTCTCGAAACCAATGACATTTGACTCGGGGTTACTTTCCCTTCTAGTAAGCCAATCGTTGAATTGTGTGTCCAAGTGTACTTTTATTTTTTACTTTTTGTCCAAGTAATTGCAAGCAAAAGGATGCCTTTTTTTCCCTTAGGAGTAGTCATCCATCATGATAATTGTGAGTCGAACTCTAGTTCCTTTTCTTGAACGTTAATTTTCAACGACTATCGACCATGTTACAACAAGCTCCATATAGGCACTGTTCTTAGAATGTTAATTTTCAATGACTATGGACATGTACAACAAACTCCATATAGACATTGAACACGCCCAATTTCACAACTTATTACAATTCAACATATCAACATGTTCAAGCAAAATGTGAGCAACTTTATTAACATTACCATTTCGGAAAGATAGAGGGGTCTTTATCAACATTTTAGCTCTTTATAAACTAGTGAATCTTAATATTTGTTAAATAGGAATGAACTAACTCAAAATTAGAAAATGAGGTTATTTGCAAATTTTTCTTGTTTATCCTTGTTCAATTAAAAGGCCTTCTTTGTCAATGTGTGAATGCAAAATGTGTATTCTATTTGAGTATCATTATTTGTGTGGGGAGTGAGTGAGTGAGTGAGTTAGTTAGTTACAACAAGGAATTACAACAATTTTTTTACAATGAGCCATAGAAGTTAAAGAAGTGTTATTGTAAAACCTCCTATTACAATTTGAATGGTATTATTGATGCAAGATTACATAGCTATGAGTGTAAAGCAAGAAAGCACAGTATTTGAAAGGGAATTGTACCATTTGATAGCTACAAAACTAAACATGTGTATAATTAGTGAAAGAGACCAAAATTGTGCTGTAGGTGTCATCAACAATGCCTGATTGGCATCTTGATTACCCTTACGAGCAAAAGTTGCTTTGTTTGATTCCATAGCTATGGACAAGGCAAATGGTAGCCCATTGTAAGTAGTGACCATGAGAACAATGGGAATGAAACATGATGTGGCAAGAAGATGAGGAGTTACACTCATATAAAGTAAGAGCAAGGATAGTATAACCGAAGTGTAAAGAAGGCTCCTCATGGGTAAACCTTAGAGACATGATAGGCCACAATGAATAGCCATTAAATGGCTACCAATGTATGAGAGGGATTAATAATAATAGTCCCTCAAATCAACATCTTGTGAAAAGTAGCACTCCATGACAAAAAAAATTAGTAATAACCTTAAAATAATTAAAAGAAAGATCTTAAATCAAATAACAAGAATGCTAAAATGTTAAGCACACAGTATGGTTAGGATGACATATAGAAGTACACTTGAAACAATTGCTTTGCATTCTAAAGGTGTCATGAGAATTGACATATTACGATGTTGCTTCAGCAAATGATATGACCTTGTTTTAAGAAAACACTTACAATATACATAGTCATGTGGTATGCCTCATTATGAATATAAATAATTGTTTAATAGGGCAAAAAAGGAACCGATTCTCTCTTTCATTTGTTCCTTCTATAAATCATATATCACCTCCTAAGAAATGCTATCAAGATTGAACAACTAGTTTGTTATAATCTCTTGTACATGTGGCAAGTGGGCTTATGTGTCACACCAAATCTATAGTTTAGTGGGAGTTTAGTGACCATATGTAACTTGCCACATGTCTTGGCACACATAAGATTCCTTGCAAAAAGGTGGATAGGCTTAGAATGGTTGGGATTCGGGAAGTGATTGTTTGCATTAGATACTTCTACCACATTGGCAGGTAAATTCATCACTTGGTCTCTAATAGCCATGAACCCAACACCACAAAACAGAAGTCAAGGATCTCCTCACAAACACATTACTTGAGCAACACCATAGCAAAACACCAAGTTCCTCCATGCATCACTTGCTTTTCATAGAACTTTGCTAAGGCTTTTAGCAGTTTAGATTTCCAATAATGTAGGTTTTTATGATTTGTAAGTTACAAGATCTACAAGATTATAGAAATTGAGAGACTATAGGACTACGTGAACTACAGAATTGCAGGTTCTACAAGTCTATAGGCAACAAATTGTTATGGAACTCAAACCTCTACTTCTAAGTATAGTTGCACATACTTTAACAAACTAAGCTTTGATGAAACAATAGACAAAAAGATTTGGATTTGGTTGCATTAGGTCTTTCCTCTTTTTGAGAAATCTACAATTTACTCGAATTCCAGATTCAGTTGATAACAATAGTATGTAGTTGATGCAAGATAATCCTTTGTTTTCCTCTTATTGACATAAAACTCTCAAACATCTACATGCATCATCTACAACTCAAAACAAAACATCCCTCTTGTTTTACTCAATAGAATGTATGAATTTTAGCCAATAGACCCAATTCTAAAGCTTTATATCCATTTGCATCACCATCAAGCTCCAAGGCTACAAAACTTCCAACCCTGTAGATCTCCCTCTCTTTGAAACTCACCACAAAAAATAGAAAATTTTCTCTCATGTTTTTTCCCCTTTTGCAAACTAAAAAACTCTCCAAAAATCTCATTTTCATGTTTTTTTCTCTCTTTTTATACATATACAGCTGTCAACTAGCTCCTTTTCTTTTGCGAAGTGGCAAACTTTCAACTAGCTACTTAAAAATGAACTTGTAACTACAAATCCTGCTACAAAAGCACACCCTTAAGCCAAGTAGCAAAACCATGTGGTAAACATGCAAGTTGTCACATAAAACTCCACTCACTTATATGACTTTTGCCTATGGGTAAACATTGAAAAGTCAAACAAGCAACATTTACATTTCTTGTCCACTCTATTCCCTCTCAGTGACATACATTTTCACACAACAACTCGCTTTCTATCCTCTTTTGATTCATGGTATTTGTGGGAGGCCTTCTTTTGCTTCTATTTTGAAGCTTGTGTGTGTTCTTATATGTTGTTTGTTGGTTCCTACTTTTGCTTTCATGGCAGCATTCTAGGTTGCATTGCCTTGTTGTGATTGTTCCCTTGCTTCTTAGATACTGCAATAGCTTATGAAATCCCAAGTGTCTAAACATTGGATGAGTGTGATAATATTCCATATATGTACAAATTGGGGCTTTTGGCACATGAAACATGATACATTATTTTGTTCTATGTAGTACAATAGAGTGTCTTTGATTTAGAGTTGTTTGAGTTCCAATGTGTTGGATTTTGAGTGATGTTGAGAATTATTTCTCCTAATATGTGGATGTTCTTGTTGGAAAGATGCTAATGTGCTTCTCTTAGTCACCAAATTGCATACACTAGCATGTTCAATCTCAAAAATTTAGGATAAGTGGTTGTTGATGGTATTATGTTGGCCTTTTGTGTATATGATGATAAACAAGTATTTTTGTAAAGCCAATATCCGCCTTAGAAGGCACCATGGTAGATGTGCCTTTTGAACTATGAATTATTCATTGGTGGTCCATTCCTATCTTAAGTTTCTTGCCATGCAAGTATGGATGGAGTTTGCTTACTAGTAGATTATTTTGAAGAGCTCTTTTTCCATTGTACTTTAGCTTTCTTCTACTTTTGTTAATGTGTAGCTTATGTATGTTATGGGCTTCCATTTCTCATCTTCTTTTTCCTTTTCTAGTAATATTGCACCCATTTGATGCATTTGTTTGGAGCTTGAAGTGTTTGCTAAATTTTGGGTAATGCAATTGTACAATTTATTGCATTCCCTTCTTAAAATTGTGCTCACTCTATTTTGTCCAAACATACTTTTTTCCTTTTTTAGAAAATTTCTCAATGGTTGTGTTTTAGTTGCTATGCTCGAAATGAAGCTTGTAGAAAATGTGACTAGTCCAAGGAAATCTGCAGTTTCTTTGTTGATTTTGGTATTCAAAATTGCATGGATTTTTGCATGGAACTATGCTAATTTCAATTGCTATGGTGATGAAGCACAATAATTTCAAGCATGCTTCTCCCCATTTTCACTTGCATGGTTGTAGTAGTTGAAGGTCATATTTCTTTATTCTTTCCTGGACTTCCTTCAACACTTGCTTATATTCTTCCCAAGTTTCTGTATGGATAAGTATGTCATCAAGATAGATGGCTAACACCTTCTTCTCTACTTAGTCCCCAAGTATCTTGTTGCCCATGCATTTAAAAGTTTTTCCAGCATCACTAATGCTAAATGACATCCTAGTAATCTAATACAACCTTATTGTTGTTCAGAAGACTGTCTTGTGGTAGTAATTATATCAGTCAATAGCTCAATGCAAGATCAAGTGTTGAGAAATATCAGGATCTTTCCAACATTTCTAGAAGATCATGTAACCTTGGTAGGGGATAGACGTCTAATTGAGTGATTTTGTTGCATGGTTTGGAAATGGTATGTATCATCATCCTTTGTCACCTAGTGGGGCTCTCATGTTTAATCACTTAAAGATGGCTCTATGAATCCTTTGGCAAACGTTTCCTTCACGGCTTCACCAGTATAATGATTCTGTTTTGGATACCTTCATCTCATTGCCATCTTGATTGGTATTGATGCATCCGTCCCAATCTCATATTATAAATGGACAAATTAAACTTATTAATGGATTCTCTTTTTAAAAGAACTCCTTGTGTTGGTTTAGAATGTATTTAATTTCTTGGTTCCTTATTTCTTGTGGAACAAGTGGACTCTTTCCTACTATCTATATACATGTTATTTCCTCTTTGTTTGCTACAATAGCCAATCGAATCCCTAAGATAGCATTGAAGACCTATATGGGAAGTATGTGAAATCAATGTGTGCATTTAGTTTGTCCTAAATCAATGCATATGATCATGACTTTGAATGTGTGGTATAAACTATTGCTAGCCTTCACCGTACAATAACTAATCATTTATAGAAAAATAAGAAGAGAATGAATTGCACAAGAGAAGAGAATTCCACAAAACTTGCACGATACAAGATTGGGTACGATCTCCCCCCATGCATAGGTAAGCACCTCTTGCATGCATGTATTTATAATAGTCAATTAAGCATTTGTGCTCAAAATACCTTGAAAGCATTCTTTTTGAGTTCTTACTTTTCCTCTCATTGCACTACTTGTTTTTGTGCAAATAAATCAAACACACTCTCCAGTATAAATAGATTTACAACCAAAAATAAATATTTTGTCTTCTCTAATAAATCATCAAAATAATTTTATTGCATATGTGCATATGCAAAGTCCTTGCACTAATAGACACATGCAAAAATATAATGTTTTCAATAATTTTTTTCCACACTATGAAGCACACAAATTCCACATATTAGAATGTGCATTCCAAAATAATAATTCCTCTTAACTCCATCTAATTTTTTGCTCACCACAACACAAAACACATTAATATCCTTCCATCTATCTACCATACATAATACAACCAGTACAGTGTGCACATGTTCACTCAATAAGTCACAGATTATGTAGAAAATAGACAAAATCCACAAAAATCAAAATCATCTAAAGTTCAAAATTTTTGTAAATTATAATTCATGGCATACCGCATGCACATATTCTTACGATAAGTCATGGATTATGCAGCAAATAGACAAAATCTACAATAATCAAAATCATTTAAATTTCATAAATTCCATTAAAAAATATAGTTCCATAATGCAAACTATGATTATTGTTGAAGAGTACTGTGATTGGATGCATTTTTTGTGGTTTTGTCTTAGTTGTTTTAAGTAAGTTGTAACTAAGAGATGATATGCTACTTCTTGTATTTTTAAGTGCTTTGACTTGCTAGTCTTCAATCTTCATGTGGATTGTGAATATAGCTTTGCACTTTGAAAGCTTTGCTTATTGTTAACATTGTGAGTGTGTGGCCTTCATTATCCATTTTCTCATATGTTTTCCAACATTGAACATGATTTTGCTAGCTCAACTATCACAACTTGCAAGTTTTTTGTTTGTGTTTTTTGTAGTTTGTGGGCAATGCTTCCTTGAGGCCATAATTGTTGTAGTAGAAGAAATTTGGCTAGACTTGTTCATCTATTGTTACTAGTAAGAATCTTCAATTAGTTGCACTTGGTGGTGTATATATTGTGTATGCTTGTTGCCTTACTATATAATATTGCACATTTTGTATGTCTATTTCTCTTGGCATTGGCAGATCCAATTGTTGTTTAATGGTGGTGGATTGAGTCATTGTTGTTGTGTCTACATGGTTTTTCACCTCAATTTATGTTGTGCTATTTGTATGGCTTGGTGGAATGTTGTTGGACCTTGATCATGTATTCTGCAAGAAATAAAATTAGTGAGACATAAGAAAAATAATTTCATGTCTTCTAGCACGGTTGGGTCAGCTTGAAGAAGCAACTCGCTTACTTTGACCGTGAATTGTGCTACAAATTCATTTGGTCTTTCCTTGAGGTTATCTATTTGTTGTAATGTTGTGTGTGTGATGTTTTATTGTGTGAAATATCTAATTAGTGCTTCCTTCATTTGGCCTTTGTTTGTACTAGTTGCTACATGAACAAGCTTGTTGCAATGCCTTCCAAGAGTGTTTTGCTTTCCAAAGCCTTGTAGTCTTCCATCCATGCATGATCGTTGGACACATTCTCAAAGTGGTTTGTCCAACTAGGCACATCTTCTTTTGGTTTTATTCATTGTTGAAGTTGTGGTTAATTATGGGCTAATATACTCGCTAATGTCTAATTGCAACATGAGTGACGAGACTACATGTAGCATATGATCCATTGTTATTTGGTATAGATCATGGGTAAACTTTACATGCATATTTGCAACTTCATGTGTGAGATAAGTAAGGTGTGCATGTGGTGATGTTGTAAAGCTCATTTTGGTGTGTCTATAGGGATTTCAATCATAGGTTTGATATGATTAAGCATAGAAGATTTAGGACTCTTTGTTGCTTCTGTTGGCATTGATGAGGTGCAATCTTGCTTGTGTTCTTTGGTGTAGGCCCATCAATCTCCATCAATGTGGTATGCCTCATTAGGAGAAGTTACAACTTGTTTATAAGGCCAAAAAGGTATTGAGAATCAGGCTCATTGGACACTGACTCTATCTCATACAACTGTAGCTAGGTGTTGTCAGTCATGTGTGGGAAATAACTAAGTCGGTTAGATTTAACCATAGTTTGGTAGTACAGTCAATTAGTGACCTAGTTTCTTGTGTTATGTGTGACTTGGACTTTGTGGTGTGTAACACATAATATGAGAAAATAATGAAACAATGAGAGAGCACATTGCTCTACATTGACAACTCCATGTCTTTCCCTATCTCTTCTTCCCTCTTTTGACATGGTATCAGAGTTGGAGAGCTTGGCTTTGTGGTGCACAAGAGCTTGATCTTGAAGAAGTTGGCACTTGGAGATTGTTTGTGACCTACAACCGGTGAAGAAGATTTCCATGCAACTTTGGCAGCCATAGCTTGTACTTGATGTGGTATGTATCAGTGATTTTTGGTGTATAATCCTAACAAATCCTATTGAGGTTTGCAAAGTGAGCTTATTAGCATCCACTAAACTTGGAGAAGTGATTATAGTGGCTAGCGTAAGTAGTAGCAGACTAGCATGATCTGTCCAGATTTTCACCTATTTTTATCCTGAAGTAATCTACTAGAAATGGGTGGCAAGAGTTGTGTAGTTGTTGCACTCCTTACTAAGCAACAGCCTTGGCCATTGAGTGAAGATTCTAAGGACTAATGAGTGCACAATATGCATCATTAAACAATAGGTTAAAATCCCTTCCAAATCAACATGAATAGGCTCAAATCGTGCTTGTGTCTTAGTATAGAATACTCAGTTTTTGTGTTCATCTACTATTTTTGAACATTGAAAGGGTGCTTGGCATTGAGTTTGGTAATATACTCATGCATTTGGATGCTATTCAAAGGATCTAAAGGTCAGTCACTAACTGAATATACAAGCAGGGTGCTATCTTAAATTTGTAGCAGCCTATGACTTGAACATTTGGAGCTCACTGAAGCTTATGTTTGGTACCTACTTATGCTTGGATGATGCCACATGTCTATAGAATTGTTAGTGGGTTGATTGAGCATTGAATGCTCAATTTTGGACTAAGTCATAGCTAGTTATAATAGAGAGTTGGTTGGTCACAATAGTGTGTATGTAGTCCTTCATTGCCACTTGGAGAGTGTACAAGTATTGATGGTCATATGTACATGTATTGACTTCAAGAGGTCATGGCACTTGCTTAAGATGTTTTTGAGTTGGTTCTAAGTTGAAAATACTTCAGTTTTAATAGAGATTTTATTGATATTGTCTCACAAACTATTTATATGTCATTGTTTGGAAGACTTGTATTCGTGTCTACTATGCAATCAATGCTATCTATATGATGTGTTACCATCCCTAAAGGGTATGACAAATGTTTGGAGATGTCTCACATGCCTTTGAGATGAAATAACAATGGTTATTGTAGAGTTTTTACTATCATTCACTCTAGGATTGAAACTGTCATGTTTGAGTAATGGCATATCTATTGTACTTGACTAAAAGTTTTTGGGCTTTCCATTCATGAGTTGATGTTTGTGCTACATGTCTAGATTAAGCAGGACTAAACTGAATGCAGGGTACCTACAAATGTACATGTGTTTCTTGAACATTATGCAATCATTTTAATTAATGAAAAGACATCTTGGACTACTGGGAGTCATGCATTGACAATTTACATATTGCAATAAATACTATAGCTGAAGATATGGCAAATGCAACAGGTACTGACAATATCGCTCAGATTGTGGGAGAGAAGCTTGACAACAAGGATTTTGGTTTATGGAAGTTCAAGATGCAAAACTTCTTGATTGGAAGAGGCTATTGGGATCTTTGCACAGGAGAAGAAGTTGAACAAAGACTCCCAAAAAGAAATTCGAATGTAAAGCCTAAGAGCCCATAGGCAGTGGTCAGAAAGAGCTAGTAAAGTTTTGCATTGGTTCTCGTTACGCATCTCAGATGATGACTGGCTATGCATATTACTAGTTTTCAGACTCAAAGGATGCTTGGGAAATTCTCATGAAGAATTATGGCAATATTACTCATGCACAGAAAATACAACTAAAGCAACTATTCAATAATATGATCAGAAATGGCAAGAGCATTTGGGCTTATACAACGGAGATTAAAACCATTGTAGATCATGTGACTCCACGTAGTGAGTTGTTTGATGAAATGATTGCATGCTCTCATGACTATGTATGCACATGTGATGATACACAACATGACATCAAGCATATAGGTATGGTACTATTAGTCATGCATGATGGTAAGAAAAAGAGTTTGTATGATGTGTTACATGTACCATCTATCACTAAGAATCTACTATTTGTTGGACAAATGGAAAAATAGAATCTATAAGTTAGATTCAATAGAGATGGTTGCTTTATTGAAAAGTATGAAAATGGTTGCAAGTTGATTGCTAAAGGTAAAAGAGGTGGTAGGATGTTTACTTTGGATGCTTCTATTCCTTAGTAAAAGGTAGCCATGTTTGCCCATGATAATGGAGCAGTTTGAGATGTGGAAATTTGGCAAAAGTGCATTGGTCATGTAATACAAAGGCTAAAGACTATGTAGTAGAAGGAGATCGTACTTGGCTTGCCAAAGTTCAAGTGCATGGATTTAGGACATGTATATTCTACTTGTCAATTTGGAAAGAAAGCAAGGTCTCTGTTTGTCAAACATGTCAAAAACACTTGTAGACCTTTGTAGTTGGCGCATTCGAATGCACAAGGTCCATCCCATAATGCATCTTTTGGTGGTGCCAAATATTATGTATCATTTATTGACGATTTTAGCAGATATACATGGTTGTATATTCTGAAGCACAAAGATGAGGTGCTAGATGTCTTCAAGGATTTAAAAACTCATGTTGAAAATAAACTTGGATGTTATATCTCATGTTGCTTGAGATTTGATGGATGTGGTGAGTATGTTTCTCAAGAGTTTGACAAGCACTTGACTAATTATGGCATTAAAGGATAGCTCATGTACAGCTATACACCACAGCAGAATGATGTGGTAGGGCAGAGAGAAAAAATTGGGTGCTTATGGAATTTGCAAGGGATATGCTCAATGAAAAGAATTTGTCGAATGGTTATTGGGTGAAGCAATTGTAACTGTAGTTTATGTCTTGAAGAGAACCCCTACAACTAGCATTCATGATCTTACACCGTATGAGAAATTATGTGGCCACAAGATGGATATCAATCATCTTAAAGTCTTTGGATGCATTATTTATGTACATGAGCTTGATGAGAAGAGAAAGAAGTTACATCTGAAAGCTATTAAGAGTGTCTTTCTTGGCTATGCATAGGACAGAATAGCCTATAAATGCTACAATCCATCTATTCATGAGACACTAATCAGTAGGGATGTAGTATTTGATGAGCTAGAATCATGGTATATTGGTCAAAATGCAGTGGTTTCTGATAGGCCATCCAATCATACTCCTGCAAAAAATTATACTTCCACTAGTACTATAGTGGATGGACCTATAGGTAATGTGTCTTCTACGGTCATTTGCAGTCATGGTTTTGCATCCACTGACATGGATATATTAGTGCGGGGGAGATTAGATAAAGGAAAAGAGAAGATGTTTGATAATGTTACTAGCTTTCTTACATTTGGATATGAGTCATGTGGTGGTGATAACCTTGATAGTGAATTGGGTATACCATTTGCTATTACACCTCGAGTAAGGGAAAAGCAGATATGTACCTCCTTATGAAAGGCAATTGCATAGTGAACCATAGTTAAGAATGTCACAAAGGGTTAGAAAGCCTATTGATAGGCTAACTTACAATGGGGATTCAGCTAGACATTTTGCCTACATGACTAAAGTGATAGGTCACAAAGAGCCTAAGAAGTTCAGTGAGGTAGTTGGAGATGAAAATTGGTGTGCTACCATGGATGAGAAATATGTAGCATAGGCTGAAAATGACACATGGGATTTGGTTAGTCTACTTGAAGGAAAAACACCCATTGGTTGTAAATGGGTTTACAAAGTGAAATGCAAGGCAGATGGATTATTGGAAAGATACAAAACCCAGTTGGTTGCTAGGGAATATGCACAATAGTATGGCTTGGATTATGAAGAAACGTCTAGTCCTATTGCAAAGATGGCAACTTTGAGAACTATCATTACTTTCACAACGTCTATGGGATGGAAGATTTGGCATATGGATGTGAAGAATGCATTTCTGAATGGAGATTTGATTGAGGAGGTGTATATGGGACAACTTGAGTATTGACCAAGATTCAAACACCGCCACTTATTAGTGGCTCTCGACAAACACACCACATATCAAGACCAAAAATGGGCTAGACACTGGCTCTAGGGCAGGTCTCTATGCTCAACCAAAACACCCCTCGACCTCATGACCAGGAGCATCCATAGGCTACACATATTTGTTCCAAGTCCAATCATGTGGCAAAAGAAAGGAGAAGTGCTAAAAGATACTTGTCGCCTTTGTAAGGGCTTGGTAGGTTCTTGGGTTCAAGTAGGCATGGGGCCACATGCCCGAGACTAATGCCGTGTCCTCTTTGGGATGAGACCTAGACGTGGGGTCTCTTTTTTCTAAGAGAAAATTATAAATTTTGGGTGTCACCTTGCGAGGTCTTGGTAGCGTGGCGCCGATGCCTTGATCTCCTAGGGACACTATAGTGCAAAGTGACTCATGTGCCATCACCACTAAAGAAAAGGGATATATATATAAATTGGATTGACAAACTAATTTCCAAAAGAAAACATGGGCTTAGTGTTTTATCTTTCTCATTAATGGGCCCTAAGTATTAGGGAGTCAGCCTAGGCCTCTTACTTGCGTTGGCGAGTCTTATGTGAGATTGGGTTATTCCCTAGGTGGTTATCTAGCTAGGTTAGGATGGCATTTGGGTCACCTTGTGAGTGTTTGATACCAAGAACACTTATTAAGTGTCATTTCCTTGGGGGAACCCTCATCTCTTGGTTCTTTCTTTGGCCATAGGATCCATGGCTGTGGGGTTGAGCGTTTATTCTTTTTTATGTTTGTTGTTTTATTTTTTCCTATCAGTTGTGCTTTTGTGTGTTGTGTTGTCTTGGCAAGATTTGTTCATGGATTCAATAGGCTGGGCCACCCTATCCCATGCTTGCCAATGAGAGGCAGATTTAAAGGTGTGTGTGCTTTTTGAGATTCTAGACAATTTTACGCTGATCTGCAAGGCATTTTTAGTGAAAAACAAGATTTCCAACTTAAAAGTGGTTCGTGGTGTAGAGCGTTTAAGGCACAAAACATAGGGCATTTTAAAGCTAAAGGTGCAGTGGAGCACAAAGTTATGGAGAATTGTGACATCCCTTAAATGTGATAAGGAGTATTTTATGGGTACTCATGTAGTCATTGAGACTGGTTGTTTGCCGGTATTAAAGAAAACCGTGGGTATAGCCCTGATTCATATCTCACCCTACCATTATTTCTTTTTAAGTAAACATGTTTCATCAGTTAGATCTTCTCGGATAAGTTTGATGGTTAAATAGCAATGAGTTTTCCAAAAGCAACCAGGAATGCGTTAAAGGACCTCAACAATTCAAGGGTTCACTTGTACAAATTGGAAGTTCAAAGTCCCTCTGCACTAATTCATGGGTTTGAGTCAGTAGAAAGAGTAATTATTGAATCCATTGACTAGTTGTACTACCCCGAACATTGCTATGCTCCGGTGGATTGCATACATCAAATCTTTAAACCTTGAATTTCAGCATACTGCAGGAAGAGATAACCCAGTGGCAGACATGTTATCTCGAGCACATTATGAGAATGAAGATGGGATGATGGATGAGGAGGAAGAAGATGACTTTCTTACGGCTGAAAATGATGTTGCAAGAGTGAATTTAGCAATGCAAGGTGTTTCTACAGCATTACAGAAGCTTGGGCAACAAAGAGAAGACACTTTAGATGTTTTGCATCTTATGTAAAAATATTTCTGGAAGACAAATATGCAAGAGAGTGGCTAGGAATTGGTCAATACCTCAATACATTAACAAAGAGAGATGAATGGTCAGATGAGGAGTTTAAGAAGATCAATAGGAAAGCCTATGGGTTTTTCTTAAAAGATGGATACTGATGAAAACATGGTAAAAGAAAATAGGATATGCCATTGCAAGTTTCGGAAGACAGAGCTTCACAACTAAATGTTATGCAAGAATTTCATGAAAGCTTATGGGCTAGACATAGAGGTGTTTGGGGTACTTTTGCAAAGATCAAAGAAAGATATTGGTGGCAGGGTATGTATAAGGATGTTGCTCACTTTGTGGAAACGTGTACAACATGTCAAATGTATTCATTTGTGAGACATCGGGATGGATTGCAGCCCACATATCCATTGTCTCTTCATTTTAAGTGAGTGGTGGATTTAGTCACGATGCCTACAGGTATTTGGCAAATGAGGTATCTTGTTCTTTCCCTGAAGGAAATGGCAAGAGTGAAAGAGGTCATCCACCTATTGTGAAGGCATTGGCAAAAACATGTGGAGAGAAGGTAAAAGAGTGGCAATGATTGCTCCCTTATACTTTATGGGCTGACAGAACAACACATAGTGCTGTTACACAATATATGCCTATTGATTTGATGTATGGTCAAAAACCTATCATCTCGATAGAAGAGATAATAGTCACATGGAGTGTGCTACTTTGGGAGGAGGAGTTGAATCGAGAGGAGTTGTTGGCCTTGCGCATTAAACAATTGGAAAGAAAGTCAAAAGACGTAGAGGCAGCAATTGCAAAATTAAGGGCAACAAGGATACTGAAGAAGAAACGGTTTGACAAAAGACATAGAATGAGACCAAGAACCATACAAGATGGGGATTGGGTATTGGTTTATGATAGTAGTTTAGACAACCAACATAGTGCCATGTGTAAAGTTTCCAAAAGATGGTTTGGACCCTATGTGGTAAGACATGTGTTTGATAATGCTACTTATGCATTAAATGAATTGGATGGGACAACCATAATACTTCCAGTAGCAGGGAAAAGAATCAAATTATTCAAGAGGCGGGAATCTACTGCCTATGAGTTTCCAGAATCGGAAGAAAATAATGGCCATGATGCAGGGAAAAGCCAGGAATATATTGAAGATGAAGAAGCAAAGGATATGGTTGCAGAGGATGAGAAGGACTCAAAATCTGGTGACAACTAGGATTTTGGCACATACAGGAGGATGTGCAGATTCAGAGGGGGTGGATGTCATATCACTACACGAACACAGTGTGAAAAAGCATGGAATGCATTATCATCCGATTTTCTTATTGATCAAGAGAGTCAATGTGATCTGGATCATTAGTACTAGTGTGAGTGGCATAAATTATCCAAAAATACTAGATTTTTAGATAATTTTAGCCTAATTTTGATATTATTTATTGTAAAAATCCGAAAAAGTTAGAAAAGCTTCTAGATTAGGATGGCATGCAAAAAGCAAGTTACTTTTTCAACCAGTTATGAGATTTTTCAGAAAAAAGACAAATTGACGAAATCGCGTGTGCCGTGATCGCTGTTGATAGGTTGAAAAATGCACTTTGAACTAGAAGAGGAAGAAGGAGTGATCTGGGAGATCCTTGAAGCAAGTGTCGTAGGGTTTTAGCCCCCTTCCAAAGCTAATGGAGCCATCAGATTTG
This sequence comes from Lygodium microphyllum, assembly GCF_053477565.2. Classification (NCBI taxonomy): domain Eukaryota; kingdom Viridiplantae; phylum Streptophyta; class Polypodiopsida; order Schizaeales; family Lygodiaceae; genus Lygodium; species Lygodium microphyllum. The sequence continues at coordinate 123,829,052 of NC_141162.1, read as the reverse complement.
GGTTTCGAGCAGCAGAGAAGGAGCTATTATTTTGATGCACGTTTTGTTCTATGAAGAAGCTCCAGGAGATCTAATGCCTAGAGATTGCTTCTGAGTAATGCAAGGATTCCAGGTTCTTTCAATACATATTGATTCAATTCATTGTGCTTTGTCTTTGTCGTGTTTACCTCTTGTCTATTCTCCTTCTTCTCTTCCATCTCCTATCTCTACTTTCTTCTACCTCTAATCCCCGGTGGATTCAACCTTTTAACAAAAAGCCCTCCGACAACGCGAAGCTTATTTTTTATAGCTCATTAGATATCATATAAGTCCACTTAACTGGTTGGGGACTTGGGGTCTGAGAACCAAGGGGTGAGCTTCTTGGCACCTGCTTTCCCTCCGAGACTCTAGTCTCGACTAAAACACAATTTAGAAGAAATTATTTCACTTGTGACAGGAAGGGACAAGTTACAATGCGCAGGTTTAATTAGACCTTGGAAAACTTGAGATGCAAAGTACAAGCTGGGGTAGCCCAAGAAATGCCATAAGTCAATTGGACAGCATAAGTCAATACAGTCTACAAAATAGCTCGCAACCTAAAGAACTTGAACCAAGTTAACCTCATCTTCAATAAAAATTGTACCATAAACAATTGGTGGATTCTCCATTAACCAACAAAAGTATTAATGACATGGTTGACAGCCATTGCTATTGCAACTATTCTCTCCCCACAAGCATATCTTCTCTCTCTTGCTAGAGTGCACACTTTGGTAGTGTATAGTTAAGTCTTCTCAGTTGATTACTTGCAAGTGGCCTGTCAATGTGCTAGTTGATGCTCTCGCACTGAAAGCATACTCACTTACACATGATGGGGCTATAAGGGCCATGCCACATGCAAGTTGATTCAACTCGATCAAGCTCTCACAGTCAATGTTCTATGCATGTGGTTGGGTTATTCAAAATTTAACTCCATGGAAAAAAAAACTTCAACACGTTCACACTACAAGCAGGGGGAGGGGGGATTTTTAGCAATGTTGATGTTTCCCAAACATCGCTATGCGCATCACTACGTGCGACGCGCTTAAGGACACAATATGCGATGCTTTTGCATCGCTTATATGACATATTATGTGTCACATATGCGATAGCGAGTGTCGCTTAAGTGGCTTAAAAAAAGCATCACTTAAGCGATGCTCTCGGACAGTTTTTTTTAATGTGCGGGGCACTCCTCACTCCCTCTTACTCACACACATACGTGCTTTCTCTCTCTCACTCACACACACATATTTGGTCTCTCTTTCTCTTATATACACATACACTTGCTCTCTCTCTTTCTCTCACTCACACACATACTTGCTCTCTCTTAATCATATATATATAAATCAATATATATACAATGTCATGGGCATGTCATGGAATGTGTTACATGAGTCTGATTAAGTATGTGGCAAAGAGTGGGAGAGGGGAGGTAGTGATTGGATGCACTGTTCGATGTGCTCTCTGCATCTCCATGGGGCCTCGGTGGCTTCGGAGGTACTCGTGTTGCAATAGTTTGGGTTCGCTCCTCATCTATCCTCCTACCCTTCGCCTCCTCTCGATCGACAACGTCCATATCTGTCTCACCATGAATCTCTTGCATCAATAAAGATCAACTATTGACATAATTAACAAATTGAATTATTTTAAAAAATACTGGAAAAAATATCTAAAAGTAATAGAATGGATACTCACAAAAGGGCGTGCCGGAGGAAGCGTGCTCTTCTGAAGGGCTCTGTACCCCTCAAAAGTTGTTGTCTGAATCTCTGTTGTCATCGCGAGACGACCATAATCTTTGATCTGTTCAAAAACAGACCCAAAGTTAGATTATTTTGGTTATTTAATTTCTTTCTTCTATGCTTCTTATTACATAAACAATAAAAAACTATGGCATATACTTACAAAAGTAGCAACAAAACCATCTCTCCCCATGCGAACCAGGCGAGATGTATGTCCACTCGAGACTCTGGTCATTGCTACCTCCTATATCAGTTTATTGAAATCAAAGGACAAATTATATTATACAATTTTAACTCTATAAGAATTTTGAAGTTAAAATACTTCAATAAAGCGATTAAAAAATGTACTCTCTACTGTGAAAATGTCACTCGTAAACGGTACTCCCGATAGAAGTACATCCATGACTCCTCGAGAAATCTAGTAGGCCTCTTGTTGTTGGGATCATGTGTATACCTCTTATTTGTGTTTAAAAAAAGAGTCTCAATATACTATTTTATATTTCCCACACTAGCATGCATGCTCTATTTGTGAGTCAATGAATAAAAAAGTTCAACACCAAGTTTAATCTCTTTTATCTCTATTTATGCAAATTTAGATTTCTCTTGTAAACTATTACCTCCCCATTATAGTCGTGGTGGTTGTGCGGCATTCGTAATTCCAGAGAGTGCTCCTTCACGTGAATCAGATTCTTCATCTTTTTATGAGGAGGAGCGAATTCTATGTTGGTGTAATAGATGTCAAGGCTCTTATTAGAGGCACTGATGGCAGTGTCCTTCCCATGAGTCAGAATATGGTGTTTTTGTTCATGCACTAGCCCCACCACAACGACATCAGCCTATGGTTAGTGTTCTTTACATCCTATTTACACTATTTTCATTTTTGTCGAAGGTACATATTAGTAATCATCACATTACACATGTAGGAATATGCAACTTCATTTGATGGTGAAGATGACATCTATGGCCGAGATGATTTTCATTCTCATACTACACCGCTTGGTTAAGCAATCCAGCAACTACAACTTGATATCTTACGATAGACCCTACCTCCTCCTTCCTTGAGAGTGAGTTGTCTCACAATTATGCATTTTGTGATCATCTACGATCTCTTGTGCAGACGTATGATTGCAAGCTCTATGGAGGATGGCAAGGAGGATCACTTCCTAGAGATGGAGATACTTTTAGCTTTTGGGATGCTTGCTACATGATAGCTCCTTCCAATATCAGATGGAGGACATGGCCTCTTCATTGCATAAGACCTACAAGTTCCACCCAATTCAAAGGCAACACTTATGTGCTTTTGCGGATCCATATATGGATGGGGTCCATGGCACCAACTAGTGTAGTACACTTTGAGCATGAGCACTTAATTATGGTATGTGCCTCAATGCAGCCTCTCTTTCAAATAGAGGCATCACTCATGCTCAAGGACAGAGACTTTATGTAGATGGGAGACCATACACACAAAGAAACATAAAAGGTCTAATTAATAGCAGTCGAGGAAGAAGTGCAAGAACCAATTGCACATTTGTGGAATGTGAAAATGGTCATTAACTAGGATACATGAGTAGAGATGTTCCAAGATATATTCTTGTCAATACCATTAGATCATTGCGTGCCGGTGATGAACCATTGGCGAGCTCTGGATTTTGCAAACTTACAAGAACATCTCCACCTTTGGACTGAATTTTAGATGATTTACTTCTCTTAGGATGGTCCTTTTCCTTGGATCATCCCTTTTTATGTATACTCATTCCTAAGATGCATGAATACAACATCACTTTTCCTTGGATGCAAAAGCTAGTCTATCGAGCATGAGCACTTCATTGTATTCAGTTTTTTCTGAAGTAATATAACTAGCCATACTTTATTGGCAAAAAAAAAAGTATATTCGTTCAACTCTCTATACATGGAAGCATGAATTCATGTGTTCTTTGTTTTTTCTAGCTTCCTCAATCTTTACATGTATATTTGATAATAACGAGATCCTTGTTTAATCAGATTGTCTCCTTTCTTGATGATGAATATAGAGAATGATGTGACAGGTTCTAGCTTATGATATAGAGAATGATATGTGTCTACCCTCTCATGGCACCTCTTGAATGCCAAATGAGTACATGAGACTCCTTCGCAAGAGTGATCCAAAAAGTTATGACAGTTTGAAGAAACTTTATGTCACATATTTCGGAAAAGTGCACGAAGACTTCAACAACAATGATGACATGTATGAGTTTATTAATGATTGGTATGAAGAAGGTGAAGAGGGTTAGGATGAAAGCTTTCTTAGAGCTAAAGCACTTCAGCAAATCTACGAAGGCTCAAAATTGTCATGATTAAGTACGACTTTACTTATCTTGAACCTCTAGAGTCGTTATGATTGGAGTAACACATCCGTTTCAACACTATTAAAGTAAGCTACTTCTCCCATGTCAATGTTGAGTATGTGTGCTTGAAATGTTGCAAGCTACTATGACAAAATTCTTTACCTACAAACAATGTCCTTCCTACATCAAGAGACAAGGCAAAGAAGATGATCACCAAGCTTGGAATGGACTACAACACGATTCATGCATATCCCAATGATTGTATTTTATACAGAGGTGAATACGAAAACGAGGAGAGATGCCCAAAATGTGAAACATCACATTACAAAGATGCAAGTGGAAAGATCCCTCGCAAGGTGCTTTGACATTTTCCATGGGCTCCCCATATACAACATATATTTCGGACCCCAGAGTTAGCAAGACTTATGGATTGGGGAGCAAAGAATGTAAGTATATATGGGATTATACGAATTCCCTCGGACTGTCTTGCCTTCAAGCATACCAATTCAAAATGGCCAGAATTTGAACAAGAGCCGCAACACATTAAGATGGGCGTTGGATTGGATGGTGTGAATCCTTTCTCCATGCATTGAAGTAAATGGTCCACTTAGCCAGTAGTTCTTGTGAACTACAACTTGCCACCATTTATTTGTTTTAAGAAACAACACCTAATTTTGTCCCTCGTAATCCCAAGAAAACGTCAAGTCAAAGACCTTAACGCTTATTTGGTTCCTCTTATTGATGATCTCCTAGATTTATGGAGAGGCATAGACGTGCTTGATATGACAAAACAAGATGACAAAAGAAGGTTTCAAGTTCATGGAATTCTAGCATGGACTATACACGACTTTCTTGGCTATAGATTTTGTTCAGGTATTCGATTGTGATTTAAGTATCACATGCGTGAGTATTTTCATTTCAATTAAATCTTTCATGCTCATGATAAATGTTTTACTATGGATGTAGGGTGTTTAACCAAGGGTTATAAAGCTTGTCCCCTATGTGGTGATTGGTTGATATCTACTTATAGTAAGAATCTCAACAAGAACATATATCTTTGGCATAGATGATTCTTGCCTGAAGATCACTCACTACGTCGAAAGACATAAGCTAGACACTTCAATGGAAAGGTTGAGAGTGGCCGATGTCCAGTACTGATGACGCATATAGATTGATACAAAAAGTAGCAAGACTGAGAGAACCTCCCCCAATTCTTTCATGGTCATCCCACCGTATTAGAGATGGAATCATGGAAGGGGAAGACATCAATGATGAGCAAAGAGAGATTGGATTTGGTTGTGATAGAGAGGTAACATTTCTTTCTTTCATATATCTATATTGAGTTGTATGTAATCTTAGTGATGTAACTTAAAGTTTACATATTTCATTCTTGCACTTTAGGTACACGGGTATAGCAATATGTGGGCACATGGTCAACATCTTCAAGTCAACAGAATTGATCGATTGCTTCAGAGACCCAAGATTCTTGCATTATCTCTTCTTTTAGCCAACAATCACGTGCAAGCACTGATGCCAGGAGGCATATTTCACGGTGGATTCCGTGCCACGGTGGATTCCGTGAGGTTTTACGGTGGATTCCGTAAACTTTGATAACCGGGGCTCATACACAAAGTGGATTCTTTGTGCGAGACGTTGATGGGGACACCTGTCCTTTTCGGGCATTTCATTAATTTAGTGTGTACACGGGTGATTCCATAGCGGGTGATTCCGCAAAATGCATATTAAATTAATAAACGTTTATGAGTTTAGAGTGCGCACTCGTAATAAATTAAGGTTAGGATTGATTTCTAACCAGTTTATTTATTTATGTAGCTAAAGACTGCTAGGTATTCACTTTTGTCGGTTTAATTGTATTATTTTACTAACGATTGTGAATGCTTCAGTTGATGTGTAGAGATAGCAGCAGTGGCGGAGGAAAGCATTGGAGGATAGCGAGTATTCGATTTATCATTTATATTTTGATGGGCGCCACGCCTATATTTTGTCACGCCTATTTATTGAGGCGTTGGATATTTATTATTATTTTGTATGCGCATGGGCGCACGATTATGTTATTTATACTTGGACATTGTATTGGGCATGTCAGACTCTTTGGGCACCACCCGTTAGCTTTATTCCTATTTTGTGTTAAAGCAAACTCAAAAGCTAAAAGCTTGCTATTTTGTAATTTGGGCTATTATTTGAGCTTGAAGATGATTAATACATAAAATACATGCTTTGTGGAGCGCTCACACAAGGCATGGGGGGAGATTACACCCAATTGGTCTCTTGTTCATGTCGTTCATGCTTTTTACATTGAATTTTGTGCAAAAAGTAGAGTTCTATTGTTCTTGGGGACCTTCCAGCATTCACTACACGAGCGTACAGCATCCGATCTGCACACCAAGCACACGAGACACAAATCTTATTGAAGAGAAGCTCGGCTATGTGGGAGCCATTTTCGATATTTATGAGCTCAGCTACAATGTTTGCAAGAGTGTAATTTCTGACAACAATAGGACATTAACAATCTTTGCTTTAGACTTCCTTCTAAAATTTTGCAAATCTTGTATGTTAAAAGGTTATGTTGAAGGTTGACTAGCTCTCGGTTGAGTACAAAGGGGCTGGAGCCACAATTTGTTGTGACTTAGCACCCATGGTAGTTGAGGCGTTATTCCAATGTTCTTGTGAGAAGACGCTTACCTGGAATGTCTCTGAGGTGCTCACCGGTGCGACGTATTTGGGGTGATGCTCGTCGGATGCAGGGTGGGCTGGAGCAAGAAGATATATATATATATATATATATATATATATATATATATATATATATATATATATATATATATCTCTCTCTCTCTCTCTCTCTCTCTCTCTCGATACACGCTCGCTCTCTCTCGTGGGTTGGGAATTGACCCCAGCTTGCGAAGAAATTAAAATATACAAAGCATTGCTTAATCAATGACATCCATATTGCAAATGTCGCTTAACACGTTGCAATTACACATCACTTAAGCGACTTCGTTGTGATGTAACAACGTGTCGCTTATACGACACTTTAAACGTTACTTAGGCGACATGCACCAAGAATTAAAATGAGAAAAAATAGGCTTCGCCTAAGCGACTCTTCGTTATTTTTCCTCAGGGGGGTTACTCATGAATATATGTATATATAATGTGAGTTCAAAATATGGGGTCTTTTAAACACCATTTTTATACATATTTTACATACAAAAGGGTGTCATATAAAGGGGTTACTTACAGATTCAATAGAAAAGGGTTGTGTTTTATTCAAGAAAAATTCACAGATTAGGATATTTATAGATAGGCCATGAACGCACGTTATATAGAGAATATATATATAGTGAACCCCTCGAGCATTTTTCGCCGTGTCTCTAACACCACCTCTTGCTTCTAGTGTCACCAAGTACCTCTAAAAATGGAGGTGCTTGGTGAGCTCACTCCAATCTATGTTACGCAGTAGGAGATGATTCCATAGAAATATTATTGAATAAAGCTGAATCTCGCATACAAGCCACCACATCTTCCACTTTGTCAATCTTGTTTACCTAAAGAGCCTATAATCATTGCATTAACATGACCTCCTCCACCTCCTTGACATACTCTTCTTCGATCCTCCATGGAGTATATACGGATCAATTTTGTAGTCATCCTTATAGACCCTAAGTGGCATTCGCCGTCAATTCTCGTACTGTCTATGGGTTTTTGAACATGATCGAATTTAATGTCGACTCTCAATGAATTATAATTAGGCATATTTAGAGTCTCCCCATTTGTAGATAATTGGAGCTACATGGTAAGAAGTGGAGTGGGCAATTCCCTATCCACGCAAACATTCATGTGGCAATGGACCTGACCCTCATGAAGGCTATTGAGGAGAGATGGATCAAAGAGTCATCTAAGCTAGCTTACTAATATCCTTTATTCATGAGAAAGTGAGATATAGTGTCCATGATAAGAATTGCTATTCGTTAATAATAGGTAGGTGAATGCTTTATCAATTCAAGGTCAATGCTTCACCTTAGTTTTCTTTTCCATACCATGTAACTTGAAAGCCGTCTCTCACAATTTTAGGGGTCAAGGACTACATAGAAACACTTTTGTACATTGTTAGCTCCAACAAAACTCCGTCCAAGTCTGCGACACGCTAAGCAACAAGTGTTCATGAAGAACCGAGGATGATTTCCCAAACTTTTAAAAAGAAAACTTCAAGTTTGTTTTTTCACAATTTCAATCATAAAATTGAGGAATGAATATGTGTAATTTGATTCAAATAATCCTCCGAAAGTTTGTGTACGTGCTACCAAAATGTTATTCGAGAGCGCTGAAAGATGTAGCTGGTGACACATTCAGCGATCGATCACCTTCAACCACAACAACCCTTGCGGGAGGCTGGAGCCTTTTTGACGTAGCAGTCAGTAACTGTATGAGTAGCTGGCCCCTGGGAGCCTTTTTGTCTAGCAGTCAATGAGTTGCAACTTGCTGGCCCCGGGGACCGAGTCACGACCAGTGACCACTCTCTTTCAATTACGGACGGCGGGCCACGGCCCTTGAAGATCGTCTTATCTTCTTTGATCGAGAGACGGACTAGAGCTTTTCGCTCTCTCTCTCTCTCTCTCTCTCTCTCTCTCTCGTGTCCGTGGGTTTGGACTGGAGTTGTATTAATAAAGTCAAACCGGTTGGCTACATCCGAGTTTCCTGTTTTTTACGATCCCAGATACTTGTCCGCGCTAAAAGGAGGTTTAGTAGTACCAAGTTCCAACAAAGAAGAAACACCTATTGATCTTCGGCCGAGTACTAAAGATATTCCTTCAGCTATGATGTATTCCTTCTAAGGGTGGGTTCAGACTCGGCAGACAAAGGGGCGTCCCAAACGAAGTTGACCAATCAAATTTCAGCATCGACAAGTGAACGTTCACACACATGGTGGAAGCCCAAAAAAAGTAGGGGCTCTTTTTGACACGTCACAGTCAAGTGTTCGCTCTTCTCTTCCGGCCTGGCCAGCATGGATATATCTCCTTCGCGCCATGTCTTGTCTTTGGCGCCTTCCATCTTGCCTATGAAGCAAAAGCTTCAAGACTTCCATTGCAGTTCTTGAGCTCTCTCTCTCTCCGCTATATATATGTGCTTCTTCGATCACATCATCAAACTCTCGAGCTTCAATCTACAGGTACTCTCTCTCTCTCTCTTTTTTTTTTTTTCGTAAACGTACTCTCTCTCTCTCTCTCTCTGTGGCATAGAGATGTCTGGTGAATCTCTCCCTCTCTCCCCAGTGGCATGTAATCTTCATTGAAAATCGTGTTTGTCTCTTTTCTTTTCGTAATAGTTGGGTGCATCTCTGACTCTCTCTCTCTCTCTCCCCGCTATATATACGTGCTGCTTCGATCGCAAAACTCTCGAGCTTCAATCTACAGGTACTCTCTCTCTCTGTGGCACAATGATGTCGGGTGCATCTCTCCCTCTCTCCCCATGTGTCGGGTGCATCTCTCCCTCTCTCCCCAATGGAAATCGTATTCGTCTCTTTTTTTTTCCCTAATAGTTGGGTGCATCTCTCTCTCTCTCTCTCTCTCTCTCTCTCTCTCTCTCTCTCTCAATGTGTGCACAATTTGACCAGAATTTGCTTGATTTCTCTCTCTCTCAATTAGGTGCATTATCTATCTGAATCGGTGCACCTCTCTCTCTCCACTCCCAAAGAGGCATGCAATCTGCATTGAACTAAAAAATTGGGTGTATCTGTGTCTCTCTATGCATTGGATCAATAAATCAAGTCTAGACATTGGATTTGTGTTGAAATTGGCCTAATTTTCGTTTTTTGCTATCATGCGAGCTTTTATCAGGTCTCTATTACGTCGAAGCACCTGCTCATCTCGCGTCACTTGGCATCATCCCTTAGCCAAAGGGATCACTCGGGTACGTTCAAAAGAAAAGAAATTTGTAAAAGTACTGCTTTTAGTACCGAGCCTTGGTTTGTAGACGGATATTAGAACTCAATTTTGTAGCAAAACATTATTTAATTTGCAGCATTCATTGGTGTACATCAGAACTCAATTTTCGTTTGTTGTAGCCTTCACACATGTGGTAGAAAGTGTGTGGAGCAGGATAAAATAAAAAAACAAAGTTAGGTACAATTTTGCTATTCTTTTCTCTATATATTTGTGAATGTCTGTCTGTAATCAAATGATTGTCTTATTTTGTAGGCTTGCAGCAATGGCTTTCCGCCAATATACGCAAGACTCTCAAGATGACATTGTCATGGAATCACAGCCACAAATCTCTTTGGATAGCCAAATCTCAAGTCCTTCAGGTTTGCTCCCAAACACATCGTATTATTTGTAGCATCTTCCACAAATGGGTATGCAATTCGGAATGCCTCCACATGGGTTTAGTGCTATGCTTAATGACAGCTCCTGTTCCGAACACTTGCATTACACAACACCTCAAGCTACCAATATGCAAGGGGTTCAACCCTTCTCTACCCAAGGTCAGAATCTGGACCATCACGAGGCAAGTGTGCAATTACCTCAACGACCTCCAAACTCTCGAGGAACAAAGAAGCGTGTAGTGGCACCCAATAATGTGTCACTTACCCTTCCTCTCCCTAAGAAGAGCAAGACTAAGGGAAAGAAAGCCATGACCAATGACATAGACAATGAGGAGAATGGAGAAGAAATAAAGAACAACTTTTGGAAGGATTTTTGGGTTGAGCAGCTAGTTCATGCTCGTGGTAGTATGAATGACCAGTTCAACAAGCCTCAAAAACAAGGTGTTGATCTTTGGGGAAAAATTGCCACACAGTTGGCTTCCATGTATTCTGATTTCGATAAGGACAGTGAGTCTTGCAGGAAGAAGTGGACCCGTGTGTATCAACAATACAAGCAAGATAAAGCACATAACACAATCTCGGGCAATGATAGGAAGATAACATGTAAGTGGTATGATGTAGTGGATGAGTACATGCATGGCCGAGCTCATGTCACATGCATCAGCCATGCTTCTTCCACCCAAGAAAACTTGAATGTAGAGGGAGAAGCATCCCCAGGGAATGTTGAAGGTAGTACATCTATAGAAAATGCACAAAAGATATTGGGATCTAATCGCACACGTCGCAAGCCTGCCGTTGATGACTATCTATCTGGAATGGTTAACACTGGACGAGAGCTGATCTCACAACTAAAAGATTCATCTGAGCGACGAGATGCAATAGAATCCCGCAAACTTGATATATTTCAAGCCATGCATGGTAGCATGGTGGCATTTCTAGAGCTAGCTAAGAAGCCTACTTAGTGTAGTAATGTTGAGTTGTAATGGGAGTTTGAAGATTAATTTTAATCTCATGTTGGTGTTCCAATCTCAACACTGTAAAATGTCTCTATATGTGTCTTCAAAAATGCATATGTTGGTTTCAAAAGTATACTAACTTAAAATGTGTTTCAAATTTGTCTTTTAGGATTAGCATATGTGTATCTTCAAATTTGTCTTTTAGGATTAGCAAGTTTTGATTAGATTTTGTATATGCAGAGTCTATGGCATGTAGTAGAGAGATGGCTTTGTATTGTGCTTGGGTGATATCTGTTATGATGCTAGCCATGCTAGATTGTATATCGGAGGAAGTTGATGATATTGCAAAGGCATGGCTTTATGAGGCAAAAGTTGTTGCCAAGATGATGAAGGCAAAGACCCTAAATCATTGTCGAGGTCACCTTACTCGACGATGTTGGGCTTATCCACGCGCCCAAAATTTTTATCAAGCCACTTTAATGGGATCATACACAGCCCAAATGTTCAAGAAACGCCTTCGTGTTAGCAGGGATACATTCCACTATCTTTGTAACAAGTTGTCTGCTGTGTTTGGGAGGCAAAACACTCGCATGAGACAAGCCATACCACTTCAAACCCGTATTTGCATAGCTTTGCATAGGTTGGCACGTGGAACTCCGCTCGAAGTTCTTGCAGATCTCTATGGATGTGGGAAAGGTACAGCATGTCACATAGTGCTACAATTTTGTGCAGCATTGGTAGCATCAGGATTGAAGGATACATATATACGTTGGCCAACACCGTTTCGAATGCAAAAGCTTTCCGAACAATTTGAAGCTATCAGAGGCATTCCCTTTGTGATTGGTGCCATTGATGGAACACATATCCCCATCATAGCACCTAAGGACAATGCAGCAGACTACTATAACAGAAAAGGTTTTCACTCTATTTTGTTACAATTGACAGTTGCACCTGATTGCACTGCTTGGGACTATGATGTAGGTTGGTGCGGGTCCATACATGACTCTGTGAACTTTGGCAACAGTGCACTTGGGATCCGATGCAACAAAGGTGACCTTGGCAAGTATTGCTTAGTAGGTGATTGTGCATACACAGCAAAACCATACATGCTAGTTCCTTTTAAAGGAAGCAAGGAAGGCTTGTCTAAGATGAAGTATTATTGGAATTTCATCCAGTCCAGTACACGGATGGCCGTTGAGAGGGCTTTTGGAATGCTGAAGGCAAGGTTTCGGATTCTCCTAAAACGCATAGACATGGATCTGCTTAATGTTCCTGACATTGTCACTGCATGTCTTGTGTTGCATAATATTTGCATACTACATGGTGACACCTTTGACATGGATTGGGTAAGGGATGCTGAAACAACCCTCAGGCAATCAGTAAACCTTGAGGTAGGGACCACAAGGACATCAACATCCACCTTATTTGAAGTTCGTGCAGTTCTACCAATGTCAGAAGCGGAGGTGGTCAATCGAGCACAAATTGAAGCGGATGATGTAGAGACCAACAATATGGGTAGAGGTACTGAACGCAGGGACAATTTGGCTCGAGTAATGTATAAGGAGCATTGTCGTAGAAACATCCAAATGGTTTTTGGTGATAGTGAAGATGAGCATCTAGGTGAAGACGAGTAATCTACAATATAAATCTACAGATTCAGATTCAACTTTGTACAAATCTGCTTAGCAATTTTTAAAAATATTCTCTGAAATTTATAATACTCTGTTACATGTTCATTTCTGTTCTTTTCTGTGTACTCTGTTATTCTGATCAAAATTAATGGTATATCAGTAGCAAATTTTGCAGTGTAGTAATGTCTTCCTTCTATTTTGAAGGGTATATAGTCCATAACACAATAACACTTTTGTTATATGGGACTCCTGCATTTGCTTGTGCTGCTATCAGCTTTGATGCTGTTTTAATTTGATAGCCAGAATATATGGTGATGTAGAATATATGGTGCTGTTTTAATTTGATAGCCACAATGATGCAGGAAATGCTTCTGCTATAGTTTTGAAGTCAAATATTTATGATGATGCTGGCATGTCTTGGTTTTAGATGACTTTAGTTTAGACGACTTTTAGTTTAGGGTGGTAGCTTTCTCTTAGCATTTTCATGGTTTTAGATGACTTTAAGTTTAGGGTGCTGCCATTCACTACAGGAATCCATGACAATTGGTAACAAGTCTACAATGTTAAATTCGTGGTGTGGCTGCCATGCCTCTCCTACCAAACTGATAAGGACACAAATTGGGGTTTGAATTTTCATTCTATTTATGGCATTCCTCATCTAGGCACAAAGGTCACAAGTCAGCAAGAGGGCCTTGCTCCTCATCCTCTCACAGTCACCTTGTTTCCTCTCCCATCTCCAGCCATAGTAGCCAGAAGTTTTGGAAACAGCAAGATCGGAAACGAGTTTCCTACAGTATTAATTTTAAGGAAACATCTAAAAATTTGTACAATATGAACATATAAACAATGCCAAATCTTCCAGAATATAGGTCATTTTAAAATCACATTACAATTCATTACTATTAACATCATCAAAACAATGGCAGTTGATACAATGTTTAAAAGGAACCTCATATCAAATATCAATCTAGAGCAAGGACATGTCACACATTCTAAAAGTGGCAAATATGAATAAAAGTGGCAGAAGTGTCAAATGAGTCTGAAGCTTGCCTCGTGAACCTTGCCAAATGTTCAATACATAAATGGAAACTACTAAAAGTAAATCATCAATCTCAATGAAGGCATGTCCTGGCTTCCTCCAGGCTTGTGTCTGTTTACGAAGCTGTTTTAATTTGTCCACTTCTTTCCACATGCCAGCATCAGCATAAATATTTGACATCAAAACTATAGCAGAAGCATTTCCTGCATCTCGTAAGCTGATAGCATCAAAGCAGCGTCTTCCTACTTCTACATCACCATATATTTTGCAGCTACCTAGCAAAGATCTCCAGCCTACCATATTCTCCTGGAATCTCATGCTTTGAAGCAGTTTTTCAGCTTCATGCAAGCGACCTGAACAACCAAGAAGGTCAATCATGCAATTATAATGCTCAAGGTTTGGCCTGAACCCAAACTCATTTTCCATTGAACAGAAGCACTGATAAGCTTCCTCAATCAAACCCAAATGGCTACACACAGAAAGTAGGGAGACAAGGACAACACTGTCTGGGTTCAAGCCTTCTTGTCTCATCTGCTTAAAGTACCGCAGCGCTAAAATGTAATTCTTATGAAACGAATATCCTGCAATCATTGCACTGCATGTGACAACATCATGCTTGAACAATGTTTCAAACACTCCATGAGCATCCTCCAAGCTTCCACATTCAGCATAAAGATTTATAAGGGCACTTCCAATCACTTGGTCAGTATGCAAGCCACTCTCAACAACACATGTGTGAATAAGCTTGCCCTGATGCAGAGCACCTGAGAGACAGCAAGCCTTTAAGATGCTAGCACACGTAACAGCATTAGGTGTCACTCTAGACTGCTGCATCTGCTCAAAAAGTGTCAAAGCCTCCTGGCCATTGAATCCATATTGCACATATCCATATTTATCAAATGCTCTTCTTGCTTCAATGAGACTCTCACACTTAGCAAGCATGTCAATAAGGGCATTCCCAATAAGAAGATCAAACCTGCAGTGGCTGCAAAGGATGCCAACATGCATCATTCTGCCCTGATATAGACAACATGCCTTGAGTACACCAGCAACAGTAATGTTGTCTAAACCCATTCCCTCCTGTTTCATGTCTTGGAAAAGCTGAAGTGCCTCTTGGCTATACCCATGTTGAGCATATGCAGCAATCATTACAGTCCATGTCACTGCATCCCGCCTCAGCAACCGGCCAAATAAACTGCCCGCATCTTTGAGAGACTTAGACTTTGTGTACATGTCTAATAGAGAGTTTGCAATTACAACATCAGACTCAAGAATAGTTTCAATAATGTAGGCATGAATCAGCCTACCAACATCTAGAGCTGCTAAACTGGCAACATCTTTCAAAGTGCAAATGCATGTCACTTTGTCTGGTGTTCTTCCTTCTTGGTGCATCCGTTGAAAAAGTTGAATGCACTCTACAGAAAGCCCTTGCTGAACATAACCTGCGATAACTGCATTCCATGTTACAACACTTCTCACTGGCAACTTTCCAAACAAATATTCAGTGTCCTTGAGTTCTCCACATTTTGTATACATATCAATGAGACTGTTGTTCAGGGAAAGATCTGACTCTAATGCAGCTTCAAGAATGTAAGCATTTAGTTGTCTTCCCGTATCTGAGGCTGATGTCCTAGAACATGCCTTGAGAATGCTAAAGAGGGTGACATTATCAGCCTTCAAATCCTCCTTTTGCATTGTGCCCAAAAGAACTAGAACCTCATGGAGATACCCCACATTTGCATATCCAGCAATCATGGCATTCCATGTCACTATGTCGCGAATCTGATGGTTATTGAACAAGGTGTGGGCATCCTCAAGATTCCCACACTTAGCGTACATGTCAATAAGGGTACTCCTGACATAGATGTCAGACTCGAGACAGTTATTAACAATGTCAGTGTGAGGAGCCTTGCCTTGGCACATGCTTTGAGGGCAGCGACAAAGAGATAGTCGTCCGGCACGACATTGAACTGCTGCATTTGAGAATAGAGCTTGACGGCCTCGTGGTTGTGGTCCGAGTTAGTGTGGGCAGAGATAACAGCATGCCAGACAAATGTGTTCGCTTTGGGGGCTTTGGTGAAGACCTCACTAGCCTCAGGTAATCTTCCGCATGCGGCAAACATTCGGATGAGGCGGCTTGCCAGAGAATCAGAGAGCGCGACATCGTTTGTACAGATCGACCAATAGATTCGCCTACCTTTGTAGAGGTCTTTTGATTTGGCACAGGCCTGCAGAAGGCGGCAGCACGCATCGACTGAAGTGTAGGAACCATTCTTATTCATAAGCCGGGACGATTCATTGCCATGGCACAGGAAACCTGTCGAAGCTCAAGCCAGCTAACATGTGAGAAGGATTCATAGTCGTAGGCTGCACATGTGCCGAATTGTGATGCGAGAGTACTCAGAGATCAGAGATCACGAAGCCGATTACAGGTTTATGCAGATTTTGCTCCACTGAACGGAGCGAAACGCTCCACTGAACGGAGTGGTGGACAAGGAAAGGAGCGAAACGCTCCGTTCAGTGGAGCAAAATGCTCGTTTCGCTCCTTTCCTTGTCCACCACTCATGTGAATGAGAGGGCGGACAACTCTTTGGAAATCCTTGTGGCTGGGTGGAAAAGGGGATTTTTCACCCTTTTGTCCACCGGGCAAGTGTGAACCGGGCCTAAGTATCAATCTGCAAAAGAGGTGTTTTTTAAAGCACACAAACCCTATCTGTCCGCATATTCATTTCCAGATATTCACATACTCCATAGAAAAGTACTTCTAATAATAGTCCATAGGACTCGAGGAAATCTATTGGCGTCACCAAACAATAACAATAGTTCTATTTCAGTCCAAATTTTCATCGAATGATTCAATGCCAGCCAAAGTCATGTTAATATAGACATGGACATATTGATTCATAGACCCATAGAAAATATTGCATCTCATCGTTTGCTTGGTTTTAATAAAATCAAAAGTTTGTATTTAAATCATATTTCCACTCGTGAAGTTCAAACTTTTGATGCCATGATTTTCTACTCATGATTTATATCTTGATTTTTATTTTATTTAGCAAAGATTTTAGAATACTAACACCACAGATTCTGATAATTACTCTTATGTGAATCGACCCCTTATATTATCAAAGAAAGTTATGTATCACTGTACCATTTACAAGTATTGCCATATTCAAAATGTATGCACTTGCTTATATAGGACATAGAGGAATATAGTCTACTATAGATGTGTGCAAAGAATATTTTTATTGGACTACAAGGAATCATGATATTTTAACATTTGTGTTTGAAATCATTATCTGTCAATGCATTAAATGTCATCATCGAAAATAATATGGTTTTCTTATGCCTCTATCAATACCTAATTGCCTATGAGAACAAATTTCTATGGAATTTAATACTAGTCTTTCCACAACGTTGTTAGAAGGAAATGGCCACATAAGCTACTAAGATGCATGCTCTCTACCAGAAGATTCAAGAAAGAGGAGGAAGAGTGGTACAATTAATTGCGCAAGAAGAGATGCTTTGAATATCAAGCACAACATAATGAAAAACCTGGATTACAATCCATGTCGAAAGCTTGGAACCCAAATCACAAATTTTTGTATGTCAAAAATCCTGGAATCCAAATCACAAATTTCGTTAGAAAATATCCTAGATATTAGCCCTCCACTTCATCCAAGCATTTCCATGGCTTAGGAGTGGTCAAACTTTGCTAAGCCCTCTACATTATCCAAGCATAATGTCACTGGGGAGTGATCAAAACTAAGCCCCTATTATTTGCTCTAATGATCAAGTCTTTTTGAAGCATCATGTAATCATTCATGAGCAAGAACCCTATAACAAAGCCTTGGCAAGTGGGATCTTGTCTTGGATTTTCTATAACTTAATTATGCTCTAACTTTCACATATGAACCCAGAATATAGTCGTCAAGGTACTCAAATCAATTGAAATAGGCCTGATCTACAAGCCATCGTGGATAGAATTACAAAAATGATCTCACAATTGTCGAGTTTTACAAAACACATTATTTTAGTTGTTTTTTTTGTTTGGAAGCCCTGCAGCACTTGAACATAGACTTGAGTTTAACCTACTCATGGATATTTAGCATTGTCACTTGGTGTATCTCTTGATAGATATGCATTGTCTCTTTAATCATTATAACACTCATGATCCATTGCTTTCCATAGATCATTCTTCTTAGGTTTTGTTACATCACTCGGAGTACATGCACACACTTGGCATCTTGATTTTCTACTTGCAAAGAGTGACAACATCACACACAACTAAGCAACTTAACATCCCATGGAAATAGAGCTATCTATGATTTTTTCATGGGTGGACACAGTTCTATAATAAGGTTTGCACACCATGATATGATTTAGAAAATTGTGGATATATTCTGTCAACTAGCTTATTTTGTTTTGTCATAAAAATACCTCATCTATCTCTCAAGCTGCTGCTAGAACTTTCATGATCACTATATTTTCTCATCACAATTTTCTAAAATTATACTTGTCGATCATGATGGTGGCTGATCTTGTAATTATTTTTCGGTATCTTTATTTAAAATTCTAGGCTTTAAGATGGATTTCACATCAGATTTTCACCCTGAGAGTAATTGTCAAACTAAAGCAACTAATAGTACTATTATTAACCTTCCTGGATCCCACACTATGGACAAAACCTAATAATTGGTATCAATACTTGTATGTCCTCCAGTTTACCTACAACAACATCCCACATTCTCGTATTGATAAAGCACCTTGTGAGGTAGTCTATAAAAAGAAATTGCCTATCCCTATGACCACCATTACAACTAATGTTGTAGCCAGTGTTGATACTTTGGTCACTAACCATAGAAACAGTTTAGAGGAAGTCATTGAAAAGTTTAGGCAATTGCAATTGAGGTATGCCACCCAAGCTAACGAGAAGATTTAATATGGTGGAGAATTGAGATGAGGAGGTAAAATCCATTCAAAGGTATTCAAAAATTAATCTACTACCAAGGTATTAAAGCCCATTCTGTATTGCTCACAATATTAATATGAATGTATTTCGATTGGGCATTCCTCCGCACTCACAAATTCATAATTCTTTCCACCTTACTTTGTTGAAACCATTTATGCAAACACCTCCAATTACTCATGTTGTAGATGACCCTCCTTTGTTTGAGGAAAATACCAAAAATTTAGTCCGTGAAGTAATTTTTTACCATGAGCAAACCACTACTAGGAGTAGAAATCAATATGATAGAAATCTAGTCAAGTATAGAAACCATATAGTAGAAGAATCTTAATAAATTCAAAAATCAGCATTAACTCTAACCTATGACAATCTGATCAATGCCTATAACTCACAATCACATTAAATATCCCATGGGCATAGATTTATCACATGAACTATTTTGTGTAAAAATCCATAGAACCTTATTCCATAAGAAGGTGCACATTTTTTATATGAGGCAACATTAGTATGAGATTGGCCACCCTTGCATTTTTCTTTGTGTTATCAACTAGGGACAATTACTTTTAAACCCCTAGGAAATGTTATGAAATGATATTTATCACAGTATTTTACTAGAAGTCATTATGAAAATAAGATGATTTTATTTTATTTATGGTAGATTTTGCCTATTTTCCTCATAATCTATAAGTTATCGCACGAGATGCATGTGTGATATTGGTCCCATTATGCCTGGAAGATACATAGAAGGATATTGTGCTATGGTAAGAGTATTATTAGACAGAGTTATGCTTATTTTTGGGAAGTGAAAATTATATGCTTCATAGCGTGGAATTATTATTGGGAATTATACGCTACATAACATAAAAATATTACATTTTTTGTAGGCACTCATAATTGCAAGGACTTTGTATACTCACATATGCAATTGATTTATTTTGGATGTATTTGTTACAAGGGTTAAAATATTGTTTTTGGATATAAGGCTATTTAGAATATGGTGTCTTAGATTTATTTTCCCAAAAGTAAGTCCTGAAAAAAGAGAAAAAGTAAGAACACAAAAATATATCTAATGTATTTTGAGCATAAAAGCTTAATTCAATTTCATAAATATACACATGAGGGAGGTGCTCACTCATGCATGAGGGAAATAGTATTGAATCTTGTATAGTGTATATTTTTTCTCAAATCTCTTCTCCCTTGCAATCTATTCAAGTTCTATTTTCTTTCAATTTTTCCCTATTGTATGATGAAGACTAGCAATGCAATTTTCTTAAGAATAAGCTATCTGCCTATAGACGAGGTAGCTACATGCATATTGCTTAAAAGAAAGGGGGGGAGGGAAGAAAGCATATTGAAAGAGGGAAACCTCACGATCTAACAAGGAAGGTCATAAAGGAAGGATGGTTTGCGAGAGGATTAGTGTTCTGCTCTATAGTTAGATTTAATTGCAAGAGTTAGATGCATTATTAATAGCATGCCAGAGAGAGTCAGTGGAGCTTTTAACCTCAGTGTGAGGGTCTTAAAGCACTAAGAAAAAAGGGGACAATAATTGACCTCCCAACAACACATTCTGCTCTTTCTAGGTAGCAAGGTAGGCTACATGATAGATTCCAATAGTATTGGATCTTTAGAGTTGGCAATGTGGTTGTAATTGTAATGCTTTAGTATGGACTAGAAGCTGCAAGTCAATTGGGACTATAATGTTAAAGAATGAGTGAGGGTCTTTAAGCACTAAGAAAGAAGGGATACCACATGACATCCCATCAACAAATTCAACTCTTTCCAGGTAATAAGGTAGACTAAATAACAACTTTCAATAGTAGTTGGGAGGTGGGTGGATCTTTAGAGTTGGCTGTGGATGTGATTGTGATGCTTTAGTATGGACTAGAAGTTCCAAGTCGATTGGGACTATAATGTTAAAGCAAGAGTGAGGGTCGTAAAGCACCAAGAAAGAAGGGGATAGCAAGTGACCTCCCAATAACACATTCAGGTCTTTCTAGGTAGCAACATGGTCTAGATGACAGCTTCCAATAGTAGTTGGGAGGTGGCCCCGGATCTTTAGAGTTGGATGTGGGTGTAATTGTGATGCTTTACTATGTACTAGAAGCTCCAAGTCAATTGGGACTAAATGTTAAAGCAATAGTAGAGTCTCTTATGTTAGTGCAACCAACTAAAATGAATTAAAGGAAGCGTGATAATTGCAATCTTCTAGTTTGAAGATAGATGCATCTTCTCAAACAAAGCTAAAGAGAGAGAAGTTTAGGATTGTAATGGGTTTTTCTCAAGGTCAAGGACTAGGGCACTGTCTCTACAGAAGATTGCCAATAAGAAAAGGCTGCCAAAGTACCATTGGCAAGATTACAAGCCTCTTCTCATGAAGGGGGGCATTGCCATGAAAGTGGTGAAGGAAAGACATTGAGTGAAAGAGACTATAATGTTAAAGAATGCCCCCCTCACTTTCATGTCTCTTAAAGACCCTCACTCACTTTCATGTCTCTTGGTCAATGTCTCTTGAAGGAAAGACTATAATGTTAAAGAATGAGTGAGGGGGGCATTGCCATGAAAGTGGTGATGAAAGAAGACAAGGAGCATTGTTAGAGTTAAGAAGACATTGACCAAGAGACATGATTATCAACATAATTTTTTTCTTGGCATATTTTACTTCACAATGAAATTTCTTGAAAGGAAGGTTGTCTCTAATAGCTCAGGGTAAGGTACTCTTTGAAAAAATCATTTTCCACAATTGAGTATGTAGGACAAACAATCTTAGATTCAAGACAAAATTCTTTCAATATTACTTTTAGTTAGAGCAACTTGCAACTTTTGGAAGAAAATTCTGAACACAAGGATCAGGTTTTGTCAAAAGACTAGTGTGCTTGTCAAATCTCAACCTTGAGAGAATGGTATGCAACAAAGGGGTCCGAGATGCTTGTTTTCACAATTTTGGATTCTAACACCAGTCAAAATAACTCTTCGCTTCCCCAATTAGTGCAGCACTGCATTTTCAAGACTCAAAGACCAAACATAAAACATGAGCCTTCTTCACAACAACTTAGAACCCATAGGTTGATTGTTCACTCCATAAAAAAGTAAGATACAAGAATTCCTCTCTTCATCTCCTTTCTATCATCATCACACATCAACAATACCAAGCATGAGTTCTCCAAGCTTAATCCAAACACATAAAAATTACAACATAAGAGAATAGCTTCATGAAACCAACCTAATTTGTCCTTTAAAGCACCATTATGTACTTTGGAAGAGAAAATATATTGTTTTAATTTAGATAAGAATTGTGGTTGGTGCCCCTCCTTGTGAACTCGCCAGCCGGAGGAAGAGGACGGTGATTCCTTTTAGGGGATAGAGGCAAATTGTGAAAGGTAAAAGACCCGTGAATAGATTTCTGATCGAGCATCTCGTCGACTTCAACAAGCATCGAAGTGAAACAATTTCTCCTAAATTGTCGTGCGTAGGCGGAGGGACTCGGGAGTCGGGAGAGCAGCTGGCTCACTCCAACCCGGGGCCAGGACTCAACTAGCCTGTCATGACGTCTAGCGAGCTGTTAAATGCACGTCAACTTTCAAGCCTTCAATCATTTGCGAAACCCAGTGGCGGGGAGTCCATCATCCATGGCGTGAGAGTCTCCGCAGTAGAATTAGTGCACTGGTCAGTCACGACTCACCACAAAGAGAGAGAGCACGTTAGAGCGAACTGTTGGGGTTGGAGCCTGGAGGGCATGGCAACCGGATTACAGCAGGCGCACTTGGCTCGGATTCTGCGGGATCCAAATCTGCTGGAGGACATGCAGGAGAATCTGTTTCAGAATGTGCGAATTCTGGTGGTTGGGAAGTCAGGCTGCGGAAAGTCCACTCTCATCCGATTGATGATGGAGGAGGGCGCCATGACGAAGATGCACCAGGAATTACCGATCACATCTGATCGTTCTAGTTTATCCTCTAGCCTTACGGCGCCGGCATCCAGCCATGACGGCCGTGCCGGCGTGCAGGACGTGTGGAAGGAGTGGAAGCACCCGGACGTACCGATCACCTTCCACGACACCAACGGCATGGACACCCGAGGAGAATCACGCCTACACGACATCAAAGACTTCCTGGAAATGCGCCAGCGCGGTACAGAATCGACCAGCTTCGTCGAGAGAGTCCACCTCGTCTGGTACGTCGTGCAATCCACTGACAACAGAGTAGCGGAGGACGGCGGTCTCATGAAGCTCGTCAGCGGATACGACATCCCCATGCTGCTGGTCATGACCCACAAGGATGCCAAGGCGGACCTGAAACCGTCCAGTAAACAGTCGCTGCTGGAGTTAGTGGGGAACCACTCGAAAGCGAAATTACTCGAGGCTCACCTGGTCCGTGTCGGCAACGACGTGGAAGAAGGGATCCTGGACCTGAAGGGTTTGAGGAGGCTCAACCAGAAGACCCATGAGCTCCTGCAGGAGCAACAGAAGTTCATGTGGGCGGCCGCGCAGGCCATCGACATGGAGTACTGAAGAAATACTTGTGACAGCTGGCATCCACTATTTTCTATTTTAACTATTAACTAAGCGATGCAAGCCAAAAGGCGCACCGAATGTGTATAAAGAAAACAGACGCGCCTAATCAAATGAACCGATTTAGTTTTCTGTCTCTGCACGTGCTTCACAGCGCTGCTCTCCCTTCTCTGTGTGTATTTCGTTTTTATACATGGTATCTCGCTGAGAGGTGCACAGACCCTCCACGAAGAACCAAGGGGCTCCCTTCCCTCTGGTGTTCCTGATCTGGACAGCCTCATCCGATGGCGCAAGGGAACCGCTCTTACAAAATTGACAGGCTGACGGATACCAATTTTCAACCCTGGAAGACGAAAATGATTATGATCCTACAAACACAGGATCTAATGGCTGTAGTTGACGGCACCTCTGTGTGCCCCGCTCCTGCTGACCCTACATACGCTGATTGGAAGGCGAAGGACCTCAAGGCGAGGCTGGAAATGTTGCTCCACATGGAAGATGCGCAGACTCAGGCAGTAAGAACTCTCACCACACCAAAGTCAATCTGGGATTATTTGATTGCTACATACGAACGGAAGAACAAGGCCTCTCAGAAACTGGTACTAAAGTCGAGTTTGGAGCTAACCATTGCACAATTCGTCACAGACTTCCTGGGGGTGTTCGGTATGAAGTTCTTGGTCCCAAAATTGGGAAACTTTACATTTTAGGACATTCTAAACTCATTGAGGAATGTCATAGTAGCTTCCTAACTCCAAATCCTGACTACAGCACGCTGATTTGGCATTATCGCCTAGGGCACTTAAACTTACCCACTATGCAAACTATTGCCACTCGCAATCTAGTATATCATTATGCTTTACCAAGGAAAAGCCGCTTAGATCTATGTGAGGGCTGCATATATGGCAAATTAGCAAATTCAAAATACCCATCTAGTAGAACATCAACATTCAATCCTCTTGAACTTGTGCATTCTGATTTGTGCGGCCCATTACCTGTTATGTCTCTCACCCACCATCGCTATTTCATCACCTTTATAGATGACTTCACTAAATACACAAGTGTGGCATTCATCCCAAACAAAACTGGACACACTGTATTGAATGCTTTCAAGTCCTACCATTCTTTGGTGACTAATCATATAGGTCTCCCTTTACGATCCCTTCAAACCGACAACGGAGGAGAATATACATCACATATCTTCAAATCTTATTGTGAGCAGCATGGAATTCGCCAACGACTTACTATACCACACAATCCTCAGCAAAATGGCATAGCAGAAAGAAAGAACCGCTCGCTTATGAACATGGCACGTAGCATGCTTAAGACAGCTGATCTTTCTCCCTCATTTTGGGAAGAAGCAGTTTCCACCGCCTGCTACCTTCAAAATCGTGCTTTCACAAGGAGTATCAAACAAATTCCATACACTTTGTGGTATGGTCAAAAGCCAGATTATGCCATCTTGCGAATTTTTGGGTGCACTGCTTATGCCTACGTTCCACCTTCTCAACGTCACAAGCTTGGTGATCATGCAATCAAAGCCATTTTTGTCGGTTATGGTGAATCCTATGGCATCAAAGGCTATCGCCTATATGATTCTTCACAACGCAAGTTCTTTTACAGTCGCAGCCTCATCTTCGATGAAGATTCTCTGTTGACAACTAGAACTCACCTCCCTATGTTACCTCCACCCTCAACTACGTCTTCTTCTACCTCTCCTTCTCCTATGCCCCGGTCCACTACTTCGTGGCGCGCACCACCTGATCTTGCACCTGTAGCAGCTGCACCTCTACCTGCTGCCCCGCTCGCTCATGCCCATGCTCTTAATCCACCCCTCAACCCTCCCATAAACCCACCAACTCAGCCCATCACTCCACTGGTTCCCTCACGGATCCCAGCCAGCCATGGAAGTTCCCGCCACACTCGTTCCTTTACTCGCCTTGATTATGGCAAAACCATTCCCTCTTCATCCTCTCATCCTCCTTGGGACCCAACCGGACCTAATTTAACACGAAGCAAGCCTCCATCTTTGGCACCTGGCTCTTCATCCTCTCGTAAGAAACCTACCTATTGACCATTCGCCATTCAGTGGGATACATTGGAGAAAGATCCTGCTTCACCCTCTTCTACACCCTCTTCTACGTCCCAACCTGTTTCTACCCCTGAACCCCCATCATTTGATTGCCCCAGCTCGTGGCCCACTTTGCCAAATACAACTTCTTCTCCTACTACCTCTTCATCACCTCCAGAACCGCCACCTCGCATCAGATCTTTGGCGGAAATCTATAAGGAAACTGAGCCTTCTTTAGCAAATCTTGTGTCCTCGTCTTCTGACGATGACTTTATTGGCTCTACTTTCACTTCCCCGGCGTTACCTGCTGATGATAGTGATACTGACCCTTTATCGGTAGAAGAGGCCCTTGCTGGTCCTCACTCACAACAATGGCAACAAGCCATGCAAGAAGAACTTGTCGCGCTGCAGAAAAACCAAACCTGGACACTGGTTCCACTACCCCCTGCACGCAAGCCTATTTCATGCAAGTGGGTGTTGCGACGCAAACTCCATCCTGATGGTTTAGTTGCTCGATATAAAGCTCGTCTTGTGGCTAGGGGTTTCAGTCAAGTTGCTGGTCTCGATTATGGCGACACCTTTTCACCCGTTCTTCGCATGTCCTCATTTCGTCTTCTACTGGCTCTTGCCGTTGCCCTTGACTTGGAGCTATTTCACCTTGATGTTCAAACTGCCTTTCTTCATGGTGAACTGCCTGAAGAACTCTACATGGAGCAACCGCCATACTTTCAGTTGAAGACATCTCCTCACTCTGTTTGCAGACTCCATCGCTCTCTCTATGGCTTAAAGCAATCTCCCCGCCTATGGTTTCACAGGTTCAATGATTTCATGCTTTCGCACGGCTATCAACGGCTTCACTCTGAACCCAATGTGTACATTCGGCATACTCGTGATAGCTTTTTGATTGTGGCACTCTATGTTGATGACATTCCCTTGTTAGGCTCCACTCGTGCAATCATTGATTCAGCTGTACGTGAGCTCAAATCTGCATTTCCCATAACAATTTTAGGGAATTTGACATACTTTTTAGGGCTGCAAATCATTCGTGACCGCTCTCATCAAACAATAATTGTCCATCAATCATCTTACATCAGTTCTATGTTAAAAGAATTTGGCTTCTCTGACATCAAACCCGCTATCACACCTCTTCCCGTTACATGTAAGCTTTCTATCAAAGATTGCCCAACCAATGCGCATGAACAATACATGTCGCAATTCCCATTCCGGCCTCTCATTGGTAAATTGCAGTACTTAGTTACTGGAACCAGGCCTGATATTTGTCATTCATGCAACCTCTTATCCCGCTTCATGCATAATCCCAGCATGGCGCATTGGAAATCACTCCTTCGGGTTGTCCGCTACCTCAAACATACTACTAATTATGGGATCAAATTTTCTTCTCAATCTACGAGTCAACCCATTTCTCTTCTTGGATGGTCTGACTCCGATTGGGGGGGGGGAAACAAATACCCGCAGATCTACTGCTGGATTTGTGTTTATTCTTGCAGGGGGCGCTATCACTTGGCAATCCAAAAGGCAAACTTCAGTGACACTCTCAACAGCTGAAGCGGAGTTTGTAGCTGTGGCATTAGCTGCCAAAGAAGGACTATGGCTACAATCAGTCATTGAAGAACTCAGGCTAATTCCTAAACCATCTTTAAAGATTTTTTGTGATAACATGTCATGTATATTTTTAGCCAGCAACCCAAAGCATTCCGAAAAGACAAAGCATGTGGATTTGAAGTACCATTTTATACGCGAATTGGTGGAATCAAAGAAACTTGAGCTAGAGCATACATCAACACAAACAATGTGGGCTGACTTCCTAACCAAAGCTCTACCAGCTGATAAACACAAAGAATGTTCAGAACATGTTGGCTTACTCAGAGCTCTCACAGAAGAGGATGTCCTCGTCAAGGGGGCGTGAAGAAATACTTGTGACAGAGCTGGCATCCACTATTTTCTATTTTAACTATTAACTAAGCGATGCAAGCCAAAAGGCGCACCGAATGTGTATAAAGAAAACAGATACCTACCAGGACACCTGGTCACGGATCTCCCAGATCACTCCTTCTTCTTTCAGTTCAATCTTCAGTTTTCAGCCTGTTTATAGCGATCGCGACGCGCATGATTTCGTCAATTTTTCTTTTTTATGAAAAATCTCCTAACTGGCTAAAAAAGCCACTTGCTTTTTGCATGCTATACTAATCTAGAAGCTTTTCTAACTTTCTCGGATTTTTACAATAAATAATATCAAATATAGGCTAAAATTATCCAAAAATCTAGTATTTTTGGATAATCCATGCAACTCACTGTTTACTGTGTTTACCGCAGAAAAGAGGAGCGGGAAAATGGAGTAGAGGAGCGGGAAAATGGAAAAAAGAAAATAGCAAAAAAGGCGTAGGATAAAAGAAGGAAAAGACGCCTTGAGCGGTAACCAGACCCTAAAAAATTTAAATGTTCGGGCATGACCCCCAGAAAGTCTCAGTGTCGCCCCGAGAAAGCAAAGGAGTAAAAAGTGCACCATTAAATGTGGAAGCGCTCCCGAATCCTTGTAAAAGAGTGTCAGGCTCGCTCCTGTGCAAATTGTATGCATTAGTTGGGAATAGGATAAATTAGAATGGTGGGAAATGAGAAATGGGCTTTTAGGCCAATGGTCGGCCATGTAAAAAAGGGGATGACCGCCCAAAGAAGGGAGGGCATGTATATAAAGTTCAAAAGTGAATGAGAAGCTCATTCTTGTGTGTGACTAAAGCTTCTTCTTCTTCTTCTCTTGTTTCTTACCTTCTTGCTTGTGCTTGAGGAAGGGAGTGAGGGAGTGTGAGAGGGTGAGGGAGTGAGTGTGTGAGAGTGAGGGATCGTGGAGAAGAAGCTCTCCATCTCCTCTCTCCATCTTCTTCTCTTCTCTTCTCTTCCCTTGTCTCGCGTTTCGGAGCCAACGGAGCCATCAGATTTGGGTTCTGAGCAGCAAAGAAGGATCTGTAATTTTTATGCACGTTTTGTTCTACAAAGAAGCTCCAGGAGATCTAATGCCTGGAGATTGCTTTTGAGTAGTGCGAAGATTCCAGGTTCTTTCAATACATATTGATTCAATTCATTGTGATTTGTCTTTGTAGCGTTTACCACTTGGGTATTCTCTATCTTCTCTTCCATCTCCTATCTCTACTTCCTTCTACTTCTGATCCCCGGTGGATTTGACCTTTCGACAAAAACCCCTCCGATAACGCGCCTTTGCAATGATAGAAATCAGCACAGGAAGACCTCAAATGATCATCTAGGAGAGCAGATTAGTACGATGGAGACTATGCTCATTGGTCAAGCCCCTTATAGATGGCTTGAGCACATGGGGTTGTTCAACATGTAGCTGTAGAGTAGTGCAAGGTTGTGTGCATATGTGGAGTTAATGTGGCAAGAACTTGAGTTGTCGTGCTTAAGTACTTGGGTAGCTATAGAAAACCACTCCCAATCCTACTGATCGATAGTGGAAACCTCCTATGATCTATCTATAAATGTTATCTTTACATGTATAAAGTGGGTTGATGTGAAAACAACACATGTAAGGTGACACTTCAAGCCTACCATGCATTGATCATGTGCTCAAAATGAGTGACTCATAGTTAGAGACTAATGCAATTGTGTAATGTAAGAAAATTGTTATATTAGTGTCATTTACCAAATATATTTGAAAATTGATCTAAAATGGATACACAAGATCAAATACAAACAATATGATGAGAGAGAGAGAGAGAGAGAGAGAGAGAGAGAGAGAGAGAGAGAGAGAGAGAGACAAAAAGCTCAATGAAACAAAGGAATGGATGGTTAAAAATTGTATAGGTTATAGTAATAAAAATCAATGAGAAGTGTTCATGAACTACATAGTTTGTTTGTGACTTTCTCACGATTGACATAAATGAAGCTACAATCTCATACATTTTGAGTTGCACCAAATTATCTCTTGCTTGAGATTTCTTTTTTAATGAAAAAAGGCTAATATATATATTAATCTATATTTTGAATGTCATCCATGAATTTCAGCCTCCTAGAATTAAGCTTTTTAAAAGCAGGATAAAATTCCCTTTGATAACCTCAAATCCTTTAGAAAGAGCTCTGAACTTCTTGGATCTATGATGGACCAAATACAAGGTTTGACCCCTGCAAATTCTTTCAAAAGAGCTCTAAACTTCTTAGATCTACCATAGACCACATTGTTCCTAAATTGTCTGATTGCTCTTAGGGTGACCATTCAAGGAAGTTGCCTAAGTCTCCAAGATTTAGTCTTGCTCAACTTTGTCTCATACCTAATACCAGTAGCAGCAACATCAATACTTTAAAATGGTGATAGAAGTAAACTCTCATCCAAGTCGGTCTCAAAACACATTCCAATTTTTGGACTCCCAATCCCCCTCCCTACCCCCCCCCCCCCCCAAACATCAAATGTACCAACACAAATTACACATCTCTCTCTCTCTCTCTCTCTCTCTCTCTCTCTCTCTCTCTCTCTCTCTCTCTCTCTCTCTCTCTCTCTCTTTGTGTGTATTTGTCTCTCTCTCCTGGAGGAAGGGAGAGGGAGAGAGGAGAAAAGGGGGGGGAAGAGAGATTTTAAGTGTGTACTTCAATAGCAGTTTTAAGTTGCAATAAAACAATAGAGAGAGAGAGAGATTAGATAAATGAAAATAAAAAAGAAAGTGGAGAGAGAATTTAGGGTTATAAATTACAATAAAAGAATACAAATTGGGTGAAGAACAAGAAGAGAGAGAGAGAGAGAGAGAGACCTAGGCACCTATTACCTTGCTCTTATTCCAAGGCAATACAATGTATGATGAGGAGAGTGAAGTTGAGGAGAGTGAAATACAATGTATGGTGGAAAAAATTAGGGGAGACAATGTAGTGCAATAGGGAAGCGAAGTTATTTTCCTCACACCCCACTTTCCACACACATGAGAAGCGTGCAAGGAATGCTAGTGTAGGATTAATTTATACAATCTATACTAAAATTCACAAATCTTTTCTTGATGTGTGTTCATGTAAATGCAAAGTGCCATACTCTTTTAGTAATAGTGAAGAATTGATATTTTCTTTTTGTGTCACTTCATGTCTATAGTTTGTATGACTATGAATTAGTAATCATGCTATGAATATATGCATGCAAATCATCTATGACCTAGGATAATTCCATGTGGGGGTATATTGCATAGAGATATTTATATGTAGAATTGGTACATTGCACAAAAAAGCTCGACAAAAAGGATCGATTACAAAAGAATGAAAATGAAAGCTCACAAAAATAAAATCCCAAAAAAAGATAGAGTAGAGAGTGGAGAGAATGTAGTGTAGAGAGAGGGGAGAGAAACGAGACTTAAGGGAGAGAAGAGGAGGAGAAAAGATAGAAGAGAGAGGTAAGAATAAAGAGCGGAGAGAAAGTAGAGTAGAGTGTAGAGAGAGGAGAGAGAAGAGAGGAGAGAGACGAAAGTAGGAAGAGATTAGGGAGAGGAGAGAAGATAAAAGAATAAAAGAGAGTAGATAGAAGAAATATAAGATAAAAGAATAAAAGAGAGTAGATAGAAGAAATATAGGTAAAATAGAGAGATCATCTACAGTAGAGGGAGTAGAGAGAGGGGCGAGAGAGTAGATAATAGTAGAGAGTACAGAGAGTAGAGGGAGTAGAAAGGAGAGAGAAAGTATGAGGAAAGTATAGTAAATAAAGGAGACAAAAAAGAGAAGAGAAAAAAAAGAAGAGAGATGATAAATAGATAAATAATAATAATAACTTAAATTTTTATTTATTTATTTATTTAAAAAGATGAGTAGAAAAAGAGTAATAGGAGTAGAGAGAGGAGAGACAAAGTAGAGAGAGAGAGAGAAAGGAGAGAGGAGAGAGGGAGTGGAGAGAGATGAGAGAAAGTAGAGAGAGGAGAGGAGTCATCTAGAGTAGAGGGAGCAAAGAGAGGAGAGATACTTGACAGTAGAGAGAGAAAAAGAGAAGAGAGAAGAGAAATAGAGAAAGGAGAGAGGATGGAGAAGAGAGAGAAGAGAAAAGAAAAGGAAGGAGGGAGGATTAAAGGATAAAAGAGAGTAAAACATAGAGGGAAGATAGAGGAAAAGTAAAATAAAGTAGAGAGATCATCTAGAGTAGGAGTAGAAAGAGGAGAGAGAAAAGTAGAGAGAGGAGAGAGAGTAGATAGTAGAGAGAGAAGAGGGAGTAGAAAGGAAAAGACCAGAGAAAAGAGAGTATGGTAGAGAGAGGAGAGAGAGTATAGCAAAGAGAGGAGAGGAGAGAGAAAAGAGCAAAGATGATAAACAAAGAATAATATTGATAACAAATTAAATAATTATTTATTTACTTTTAAAAAAAGTAGGAAAATAATAAAGGGAAAAAGAGAGAAAGAGAAAAGAGAAGAAGAGAGAAGAGAGGAGAGAAGAGAGAAGAGAATAGAATAGAATATAGAGAGTAGAAAGAAAGAAAGGAGTAGGAAGAATATAGAGGATGCACATAGAGAGTAGAAAGTAGAAAGTAGAAAGGGGAAAGGGCAAGAAGCGATCTCTCTCTTTCTCTCTCTCTCTCTCTCTCTCTCTCTCTCTCTCTCCCCTTGTGCACTCACAAAGACACACACACACACATGCTCTCTCTCTCTCTCTCTCTCAAATAGCAACTCCTCTCTTTCTCCCCCCTCTCTCTCTTTCTCTCACTCTCTCTCTAAATCAACAACTTCTCTCTCCCCCCACCTCTTAATTTTGCAACAGTCATCCATCTGTTTTTCACAACCCTCTTATTTTTACAAGGGTCAAGGGTTTACATGAGGTCCATTGTATTTGACACTTTTAGCTGTTAATATCATGACAAAAAGAATATCACATTGTTATCCCACATGCATATATACATTCATGTAACTCTCACTTTTATATGCATGATTTGATATTATATCCTAATATATCACTTCCATTGTGCACACATAAGCGAAACTACATTGCATATGTTTTTGCTACTTTCAATTGAGCATTATCGTGTGCACTTACTGGCAAGAGAATAGGGTATCACATAGTTTGCTACACTCACTGCAATAGCATGTGATAACTATTGTTTTTCACTTCGTTCGAATAGTTAATATCGAGACAACAATATTACCTCATTGTTACTCAATCCATTGTGCACATATACATTCACATGCATGCATGTTTCTACACTCCACCCTTCCCTAGATATTTTGCATGTGCTTTATTTACACATCTTGTAGTATTGTAGTTGAGTGAATGCCTATACACAATCTCATTCATTTGCACATTCCTCTATCTTTCTCCTCTTCCCTCTCATCCTCATTTCGTTGTGCTTGTAAATAAACATAATCTAATAATTCTGAAAGTACATATTCATCATGCACATCAAATATCAATCAAGTTCCATTGCTGGGGGGTGGAATTGGTGATCCCTAACAAAGTCTAGGACTGAACCACGAAAGCACGCTAGCTCAATCAAGTAGGGAAACATATGCTCCAGAAGGATAGTGTCCATGGGGTTTCCCTCAAATGGGGGTGGGCATATAAAGGCATTGGGTGGGTTCATTTGCATCTTCTCCATGCTATCATCCACAAATAGTGTTGTTGTTTGGGCTAAAGTGCGGCCAATCAATGTCATCAAAACATTTCATGAAAAGGGGCTTTGTGTAACTCCTTCTAACATAAGTTGTTGTGGAAGTTGCTCTACACTTGCCTTGTCCATATTGGAATACAAAGGTCGGTGCTTGCTTTGACGACTTCACACATTCACTTCTAACCAATTGGAGTTAAGTTGTCTTCCTTCATGGAGCTCCAAATGGCAATGTCAAACAATGTAGATATTTCCTTCAAAAACCTTGCGAGTCTTGGCTGCAAAATCACCCCATACCTACCCACTTCTAGGGGCTTCACTGGTAATGATCCCTTCTGCTTTAGCCACCTATGTAGAAGCACCCCATTCATATCAAACACAATTAATTTTTTGGGTTGTGGGAGGTAGTAGTACATGTGCACGTGGAAGGGTGAGCATCCATGTATTGATATGACAAAAAAGAACACTACATTACCATAAGATATTGTACAAGTTTATGTAAACATGTTACCTTTGCTCTTAGATATCTTCCATCTTCGACAAAGTGATACAGGCATGCAATCTGTCTATTGGAATTTAGCACTACCGATGCAAAGTCACCACATACCGCATTGCAATCTAAAATGATGTCCCCTTCTTTTGTATACGTTTGCAAGAACGAGCTCCAAAAAGCCCTGCCACGTTGCATGCCACCTACAGTATTTGGTAGTCATATAATGGACTAGGAATCTGCTAAATGTTTACAAAACATCTCTACAGTAGTTTAACAACATTGGATCTCATATTGACCTCTCATTGGGGATCTTGATGTATCTCGCACCCACTCATTCGTAGTAATGTCCTCTTTTGTGAACTCTAGAGGGATGATTCCATTGCAAGCAATATCTAAATGCATGTACGCTAGAATATATAGCGCATGTACCTGCATTTAAAGCTTGAAATACTAATTTTAGTAATTGCAGGCACCAAACGGAGCTAACAAATGTGATATATAAACACTATCCAACATGACCATATCATGACTTTAAAACTCTCACCTCTTTATCTCCAATGGCATAGACAAGCATCTCGTAATGAATAACATGTGCCATGCGTAAGGCCCAACACCTACCTTGAATCCATCCATCGATGTCCATCCTCCACAATCTACTCGACAATCTCTACCATGGAGTGTGTTTGGCAAGGAAAAGTAACATCCTTGTGTTCTTGAGAACACGATCAATCAGATACATGGCATCAACTAACTCTGCCTCAGTATGGGAGTTCCATGATGGAATTCCACCCCCCAATCCATACAGGACACTATCTTCAAGGAGACAAACCACCATGATGTCACATGCTATATTTGTGGTTTCTTCATCAACATCGGCCATCTTGTGTTGGTTGACCTCCTCCAATGCCTCTACCAATCAAGAGAATGCCTCACTTGGCTGATCATTTTACAATGCATCTCTAATCTCGAATGGGTTGCACAGAATAGTACGTCACTTCACCTTCACCATCATAGCGGCATGGGAGATAGCGACTTGCCAGGGGGGTCTTCCATGGGGCTTTCAATGTTGTAGACCTTTCCATATTGACTCCTCGATTAGTAACATATTCTTCTTACTGAATGTTAACGATATATAATATACTTCTTACACATTTATTAACATGTGTGTGTGGTTGGAACATCTTGCACCATTGTAGCTTCGTGGGAGACGATGTCTTGCAAGGGGACTTCCACGTGACTTTCAATAAGGCCCTTTGCACGATAAATTCATAATTAGCAACATATTTTTTGTTCAAAATTTATTGTAGATAGTATTCTTGAGACACATTAGTTCACCAATGTCTGTGGTGGCTGACATATCCTCCTACATTATAGGTTGATAATCAAAAATTGTATCCCCCTCTACAAAAATACAGACCATTCTTATTGACATTGTATTGTGGGGGAAAAAGCCACGAGCCATGCTTGTTTACCGGTAGCTGCGACATCCTCTAGCATGGCTAGTCCGTGTTCTTACATTCTTTCCTTCCCTACATAGGGACACACATC
This sequence comes from Lygodium microphyllum, assembly GCF_053477565.2. Taxonomy (NCBI): domain Eukaryota; kingdom Viridiplantae; phylum Streptophyta; class Polypodiopsida; order Schizaeales; family Lygodiaceae; genus Lygodium; species Lygodium microphyllum. The sequence continues at coordinate 123,793,838 of NC_141162.1, read as the reverse complement.
ACTATTAACATCATATAATGATAGAATGTCTTAAAGCTCTGAGATCATCCAATCACGATATGTGTGGAATTCACAAGCATCATTTCTTTACCTCTCTGCACACGAGCTATGCTCAATGTGACCTCAAATCTAAGATACTCAGTTCTTCCACCCTCTACATGGTAAAAAATATTCTTGTTGTTACTTTGGTGATGACCAAGAATTGCGTGCCTTCACATCATGAGTTTTGTACAAAAGCAAGCTTACCATCTTGGTACTCTACAATACATGTGTCAATTTGATGTGATGCCTCACTACTTCTCATCATTGTCATGCATCTCTCTATAGTGGTGTGTAAGGTAACACTCTCAACTGCAAGATCTGGAAGAACTTGTTGTATCCTTCTATCCATGCCAATGTCGTGGACCTCTTTGGTGATGCCCTTCATTGCGATCTGCTTTTCAGTGGTATCAATGAAGGGGCCTACATGGTTTGGTGGTTACCATTCATATTCAAGGAAATATTTTCACTACAAGGACACAAGAGATGTCTTGGCTATAGTACTTCAAAACATCAAACCTTTTAGGTATGGAGAAACCAAATTAATTGGTGATGAGGGCTTGCTTGGGTTTAGGGTTTGCAGCCCCAAAAAGGGGTGCTATCCTAGATTGACTATGCCTATTTATAGGCCACTCTCTCATTCATTCCTCACAGCTGATTCATTCAATCCGTCATCTCTTCTCTCCAACCTCTCCACTACCCTCACACCACTTCAGGAGGACATTGCAGTTCGTGGTTTGTGGTTGTCTTCATCATCTTCCTTGTGCTACAACACCCTTGTTCCCTTGTATCACATTCACTCCATGATTCAAGTCTTCATCATTCCATTCATCAAAGTTTCTTCTCTCTTCCCTTCGCTTCACCATCTTTGCTGAGTTCGCTCTGTGTTCCTGCCCACAAACCCTACTGTCTTTCTGGTACATCATCTTTTGACATGGTTCTCTCTTCAATGATATTGGATGTGCACTTGCTCTTTTGTTTTCTTTTTACAATAATTACACTACTAATATCAGTTTCCTCTGAACCCATCATAGTCTCTTTATTAGGAAACAACAAAGTGCAATATACTTCTAAGAATGCAACTCATTTTACTTACCATGCCTCTGGATCCTTATGTCTCTTGTGTTTGTTTTTTCCTTGAGTATTTTTGGTACAAACCCTTCTCATTGGAGGGGTATTCACCTTTTGGATAGTCGAGGAAAATAGGGCATCTTCGATATACCTCCTCATCCCACTCTTGCTCTATCTAGTATTCCTCATACATGCATTGATCCTCCTACACGTTTGCCCAATCCTCACACTCTCCCGGTAGAGTTTGTATAGCCCCCCTCTCCATCTACTTGTACATGAACCTGACTTGCAAAGTCACCATTACAATTCTGGAATGGATTGGTAAACTAGCACCGTAGACATGCTACTAAAGAAGGATATTGTGAACTACCTGTACAAAAGCCTCCATGCTGCCAACTTCATTGACTTTTGTGACTCTATATCTTCATCTAGCTTAAAATCATGGAAGGCAGTGCGAAACATTTTCTCTCTATGTTTTGTCTTTATCTCCTGGGTTTATTGGAAGAACGAATTGTGTTCCACTCAAATGTTACAGTAGTCCTCCCAACTCAAACGCAATATCTTTCTTTCGTCTTGCAACATGGCCCAAAAGGTCTCTTGTCTTACCCAACTTCGAAACGATGCATTTCCATCTACTCAAATCAATGTTATGTCATTTAATACCAATTCATCTGACTTATGATGCACATAATTCTAACAAACAACAATAACCTACGTTCAGGCATGCCCATCATCGTTTGAATTTTCCTATCAAAACTCTCCATGGCCTTCAATATCCTTACGTCATTTGCCTTGTTTAGCTTTGAGGATGGCAATGTGTATACTCTCTCCCCATTCAATATACCCCTCGTCTTGGAGTAGTTTTGCAATGAAAAAAACATTGCTACTTTGGACCAATGTAGTTTGAGTACATATAAATGGTAGGTACAAAGAGGTAGCAACTAAAGGATACCACTTCTCTCCAAGGATAGGGTTTGCAACTCTTACCAAACATCGAGTTTTCTTGATGAGCTTTTCATTGACACTATAGTACGCCTCACCCCACTTGGTTCTAAACTTAGAGTCAAAGAGCTGTGTTTGTTTATGTTCGATTGGTCACATTTGTTGGGGGTAAAGGCACCTCTACCTAGCCACCCGTGTATTACTACACTGACAGTCACCGCCACTGCACACTGCAGGTGGCGAGCGCCCATCACCGTCTCTTTATTCTTTATTCTTTTAGTGATACTTTGAATAAAGGAAGGCCCGATCACACATTGTGATTGTTGGAGTTCCCATTTCTAGTCTCTCCCTTTCTTGCTCTTGCTCTCCCACCATAGCTCTCGAGTCCAACCTTCGATCCGTTGCTCCCTTTCAACTGGTATCAGAGCTTTGCTTTTCGACTCTTGAGCTTGGTTCGAGGCATTCTCAACATTCCATCGACTCCCTACTTGCATTGGGTCTCCTTCCCAGCAGCCATATCCGACTCCTTCGAGCTCCCATCACTCCCCGGCTTCCCGAGCATCTTCCCAGCATTGTTGGGCACCTTCAGGGCATTACATCAGAGGTATTTGATCATTTTCTTTAGGGTTTACTTTATTTCTCAGGTCTCACAGGCTATAAACAAGTTGTGGGCAGCCATAGCTCACACCTCTTGGAGCTTCCTTCACCTGGATCTTGCTTCCAGCCTATCAAGGCTTACTGAGGCTTGGTGTAGGCCTTCTTTGGCCCTCATTTGTGCCCCCTTTGGGCCCCATTGTTGACACATGGGACAGCAGACCCCCCTAGCCAGCTCACGGCTTTTTTGCGCCTGTTTCAAAATCTGGCCCAAAAATCACTCTTTTTGTCATATCTCGGGCATTCGGAACATGATTCAGGCAAGGTAAGAGTCTAAGTTGGGGTTTTGGCATGCTCCGGACGCGATACTGATGTCGGATTTGCCAAATTTTGATGAAAAAATCTTTTGCAACAGATTTCAGGTCTGAGACAGCATGTGTTTGTATGCCTATGCTTGTTTGGGCATGATTACATAACCGGTTTGATGCCTATTGCATCCCGATTGATTGGGGGATTGAAGCTACATGTAATGCTATGATTTTGGACTGATTTTGGGGCTGGAAATACATAGTTTATAACAGTAAATGCATGCTGAATACTCTTGGGCTGAAGCTATCTTTCATGCTTTGACATATACCTATTGGTTTCGGATGCTTGTCTTGGGTTATGCTATGATGTATTGATCATCCAGGGACGACTTTGATCTTGTCATTGAATCCGGATGCTTTTGGAAGCTTGAGCTTATTTCAGCCTGCACTTATTGACATTGGTATATGCTTTGACAGTGATGCTTCTTGGGTTTATGCATACCCGTTGCCTACGGCTTGATGCTCATGTCACGGTTGATTACCCTATGCATACGTTGAGCTTGAGTGCTCATTGAAGCTCCACCTTGGATGCATTTTGGATTATCTAGAGTAGTCTTGGATGTTACTTGGCTTGTCAGAGTTTGGATTGGGATGTATTTGATGTCTTACATGCTTACGGATGCTACATATGGATGCTCTATCGCCTACATGTTCGGGATGTACTATTGATGTATTGTCTTGGACTTATGTCATTGGCACTGTGTCTTGCCTTGGCTTGAGCTCTTGAGCTCGTACATATGACTTTTGTGCCAGTGGGAGCATTCTTGAATGCTTATCAGACATTGAGCAGGCGGTACTTTTATGCATTGAGCCGTTACATGCTATTGAGCAGTTATTACAGACACTTGAGACTTTGAGACTTCTTACCCTTTGGGATGACACATCATATGTTTTGGTTCACTGTATGCTTATGAGCTAAGTCTCAGTTTTGGATCCATATATTTGTGAACTGACACCTACTTGTGTCAAGTTTTGGTAGTGGCAGGAACACTTTGCCCCGTTGCCTGGGGATGCGCCTACTCGCAGATGTTTGTATGACATACTTAGGTGTTGGATTCATGATTATCGACCATCATATGCTTATGCTATGCCCGCATGATGCCAGATTTGGTCTTGGCAGTATTTGATTGCCTTGGGATCCGATTTTGGCACTGTTAGCTCTCTTTTACTGAAATCTAAAATTTATTACAGCAAGCATATATGTATGGACTGACATGGATTTTTCATGCTGAAATACTCTGAAACGATGTATTTCACTAGTACTTGGTGGATAGCAGCTTTGGTTCCACTTTCTTCGCCATTTTTCCTCGATTTTGGTGATTTTTTTGTCATTTTCTGCAGTAAACAGCAAGCAGTTTTGAACTATCTACAGTCTTCCAGCCTGCATTATGGCGAGTTTGTCCATGATCATGCTATTTTCAACATCACTAAGCTTGATGTACGAATTATTCTTATTGGAAGAGTCAAATTTGGTAGGTGTTGGTGTAGAAATCGCAGATCAAACCTTTGAGGTTAAGCGGGCATCCGCCTGCAACTATGCCAAATGAGGAATGGCTTGAGCTTGATGAGTTATGCAAGTCCACTATTGTATTGTCTCTCACAGAACAGGTTCACTATAATGTCTTTGAGGAAAAACAGAGTGCATGGCAGTTGTGGGAAAAGATCAAAAATCTCTATGACAAGAAAAGTCCTGCGAGTCAAATGTATTGGCTGAAGCAGCTTATGGATCTACGCATGAAGGAGAATGTGACTATGTCTACTCACTTGAGCCAGTTCCATGCTATACTCAAGAACTTGACTTCGCAGGACATCACTTTTGTAGAGGATGTCACTCCTCTTTTCTTGCTTGGTACTCTTAATGAGTCATGGGATGTATTCCGCACTACATTATGTGCCTCTACTGCTACCTTGAAATTATCTGATGTTGAGAGTGCTCTTCTGCAGCAAGAGGTTAACCGTAAGAATTTGGATGCCTCTCGTGTGTCTCATACTATGACAGTTAGAGGCAGGAATGATGGATATGGAAAGCATGGCAGTGGTAGTGGCCATGGACGGGATTCTCAAAAATCTCGGTCCAAGTCTCGTAGGAAGTCACATAGCAAATCCCATGGCAAGAATGCAGATGCTGCTTGTCATCATTGTGGGAAAAAGGGCCATATTAGGCCACAACGCCATTAATTGCGCAATAAAAGGCGCAAAGATAAGGGGAAAGACAAAGTGCAGGATAAGTCTTCTGATCGCAGCATAGTGCCTACAAAGTCCAGTGTTAAAATTGAAGAGATCAATGTTATCCAACGTGAGGATGTTGATGATGATGATTATATCCTTGCAGCTTCTTCTAGTGCTTCGCAGATGATAGAGATACACTCTATGTATGCACAGTGTTGGCTCTTGGACTCAGGTGCATCCTTTCATGTGACACCTTGCCAAGAGTGATTTCATTCAAACCGTACTGTTTCGGGTAATGTGCGCTTGGGTGATGACAACTCTCTTGATATTGTGGGCATTGGTGATGTTAGACTGCAGTTTCCTTCAGGCAGCAGTTTTATTATGCAGGATGTATGTCATGTACCTGCTTTGATACGCAGTCTCATGTCAGCTAGACAGCTTGATGATGCAGGTTATCATGTATCTTTTGGAGACTTTGCATGGAAGATCACTCATGGCAGACTTGTGATTGTGAGAGGTGTCAAGGCTGGTAGTCTCTACCCCTTGATTGTATCAACTTCTTCCCTTGATCATGTTTTGTTTGTGGGTTCTATCCCACATGTATCTCTTTGGCATGCCCGTTTGGGCCATATGTCTTTGAAGGGAATGAAAATGCTTTCTAGTTTGCAGTACTTACCGCCCCTTGATTATGCATGTTTTGATTCATGTGAGCATTGCCTTTATGGCAAGCAGACTAGGTCTATGCGTAAGAAGTCTGGTAGGCCACGCATGAGTGAGCCCTTGGCATTGGTACATTCGGATGTCTGTGGGTCCATGCCTTGTCAATCTATGGGTGGTGCAAAGTATTTTGTTACATTCATAGATGATTTTTCACGGAAAGTTTGGGCTTATCCCATTAAGCTGAAATCCAATGTCTTGGTTGTGTTTCAAAGATGGCTTGCATTGGTTGAGAACCAGTCTGGGTATAGGCTAAAATGCCTAAGGACAGATAATGGGGGTGAGTATGGCTCACGTGCTTTTGAGCAATTATGTGATGAGAGGGGTATTAAGCATCAATTGACTGCCCCCTACACCCCCCCAGAATGGTTTGGCTGAGCAGATGAATAGAACCATCCAGGAGCCTGTACGCAGTATGCTTAGCCATGCAGGCCTACCACAGAGCTTTTGGGCTGAGGCAGTTAGTACAGTTGTGCATGTCATAAACAGATCACCCTCTAGTGGTTTGGATTTCCAGGTTGCAGAGGAGGTATGGACTGGAAAACCTCCCTCTTATGCGCATCTCCGTGTCTTTGGATGTGAGGCATTTTGCCATGTGCCCAGGGACAAGAAAAGTCAGCTGGATCCCAAGAGTGTCAAATGCATTTTCCTTGGTTATGGGGATGCAGGCGAGATGGGTTATCATCTCTGGGATCCGCAGGCCATCCGCAGTCATGATATAGTCTTCCATGAAGACAAGATGCATAGGCAGCCTGAGAGAGTTGTTGAGATCCGTAGGGTCATATTTCAGGAGGAGCTGAGAGCTCCTGCACAGCCAGTTGGACAGCCTACAGCTGCAGTAGATGCTCATGGTCAAGGCATTGGACATGCAGCTGGGTAGGTAGCAGAGCCTACCATGAGATGGTCTACTAGAGACAGACATCCACCAGATAGATTTCAGCCCTCGATGCATTATGTCTTGGTTACAGATGTAGGAGAGCCTTTCACTTATGATGAGGCTATGCGCAGGGGTGACAGTCACTGCTGGGAGAGGGCTATGCAGTCTGAGATAGACTCCCTGCATAAGAATGACACTTGGGATTTGGTTTCCTTGCCGACGGGCAAGAAGGCTTTGCCATGCAAGTGGGTGTACAAGCTAAAAAGTACCCTTGGACACACCAAGCCGGCATACAAGGCTAGATTAGTAGCAAAGGGTTTTAAGCAGGAGCATAGTGTGGACTTTGATGAGGTCTTTTCTCATGTGGTTAAGATGACCACCTTGCGCTTAGTCTTGGCTTTGGTTGCTCAGCTTGACTTGGATTTATACCAGATGGATGTCAAGACGACTTTCTTACATAGGGACTTCCATGATGAGATTTATATGGAGCAGTCTAAGGCTTTGCAGAACCTGGCAGGAAGCACCTAGTGTGCAAATTGAAGAAATGTCTTTATGGCTTGAAACAGGCACCTAGGGAGTGGCATCATAAGTTTGATGCCTTTATGTAGTCACAGGGCTACAGCAAGAGTGCTATGGATCCGTGTCTTTACACGAAGAAAGCCCCTAGTGGTTCTTTATTGATTTTGGTACTCTATGTGGATGATATACTGATAACAAGGAAAGCTCATGATGAGCTAGATGCTCTTAAGGCTCAGCTCAAGAAGAGCTTTGAGATGAAAGATTTGGGACATGCCAGTCACATACTTGGTATGCGCATTAGACGTGACAGGCATCAGGGACTCCTCTACTTGTCACAGAGGGAGTACATTCATAAAGTCCTTGAGCGCTTCTGCATGCAGGACGTAAAGCCTATTGGCTGTCCATTGCCTTCTTATGTGAAGGTATCACAAGCTGATTGTCCGCAGATAGATGAGCAAAGGGCCGAGATGGCCAAGATTCCCTATGCATCTGCAATGGGCAGTCTTATGTATACCATGATAGCCACTCGTCCGGATATTGCCTTTGCAGTTGGTGTTGTGGCATGCTATATGGCTACACCTGGCAAGAAGCATTGGGATGCCGTGAAAGGTATCATGAGGTACCTAAAGGGAACTGCAGATATGTGCATATGCTATGGTAGCCAGGATATAACAGTCATGGAGTACACTAACTCTAATTATGCAGGACATGCAAATAGTAGGAAGTCCACTTTCGGCCATGTATTCACATATGCTGGAGGTGTTGTTTCTTGGATGTCCAGGGTGCAGAAATGCACGGCCCTTTCTACTACAAAGGCTGAGTATGTTGCAGCCCCACTGAGGCTTGCAAGGAGGCCATTTGGTTGGGTCATTTGGTTGCGGACCTTAGTATTGATGCTATCCCTACACTGCATTCAGATTCTATGAGTGCTATTCAATCAGCCAAGAATCCGGTCTTCCATGCAAAGACGAAACACATTGAGGTGAGGTATCACTTCATACGTGGGGTCGTTGAGGACAAGTCTGTTGATCTTGTCAAGATCTCGACTGACCAGAATCCTACAAATCTACTTACGAAAAGCCTCTCTACAGAGCGCTTTGCCTTCCTCACGAGATTGATGGGCGTGGGATGAGATGACGTCTTTCCTCATCTTCTTGTACATGTGTACATGTTGTACTGTCTTTTTCTTTTTCTTTTCACTCCTCACTGGGGCAGATTCGCCTTTAAGTGGGAGGTTGTTGGGGGTAAAGGCGCCTCTGCCTAGCCTCCCGTGTATTACTACACTGACAATCACCGCCACTGCACACTGCAGGTAGCGGGCGCCCATCACCGTCACTTTATTCTTTATTCTTTTAGTGACAATTTGAATAAAGGAAGGCCGGTCACACATTGTGACTGTTGGAGTTCCCATTTCTAGTCTCTCCCTTTCTTGCTCTTGCTCTCCCGTCATAGCTCTCGAGTCCAACCTTCAATCCGTTGCTCCCTTTCAACACTGCGATATCATACTCATCCTACACTTGGTAATTAGGGACAAAATCATTGCATTAGGAAAAAATGCATCAGGAAAAACATTATTAAGTTAGCTTGAAGAATTACCTATCTTCCACATAATGTGGGCAAGTGCAATCAATGGTGCCTTGTACCATGCGGGAATGGGCGCAACTTTCTATGCACTTGCACCCATGCCTTTGCCTTATCAGTTAGCTTGTCAAAAATAGTTGCATGGTCAGTCTGCCCTAGCATCCTTGCTTCACAAACAAGATCTAGATACAAGGTATGGACAGCCCCTTTTGTGCAAGCATGTGTACATTCTATATTAGGATCTCATGAATATGGTCCATTGCATACCTATTTGTATGAGAAATAGCTTAGAAAATCTTCCCCTTTGCCACACTTTTCACTTTCACAAGGTGACAATCAACGCACACGTGTTGTCTCGTGTTATTTGGAAAGGATGTTGCAAATAATCAATTATGTTGACGATAACATAAGCAACAAACACATTGCAAAATGTTAAGATCCTATGGCTTAGGGCCACTCACATGTGTGTATCTCATTCATCCATACTGTGAGCCGATGGTTACCATCCCAAGCATTAAACATACAATTTGACAAAAAGGCCCAATCGGTGCTGTTGATTTCTACCTCAAAGTCCTCATGCTTCTTTAGCCAATGGGGGTCCCAGTCATTTCTAATCATATCATCAACCTCCTTGCACTGTTGCCTTGGAGTCTCTAATGATACTATGAATATACCCATCCCTCTAACGTACCCGTTGCTGAAAAATGTCTCCTAGAGTTGCTTGTATCTCGATGTGACTTGTCTAATTGTAGGCATGGAAACCAAACAACATAATGGTATGGGTGGCAAAGGGGTAGATGCCCACTTCTGAATGAGACAATGAAGTGATTAATGTCCAATCAACATAAAGAAATAAAAACCATAATCTAAATCATGCTACCATCTCTTAAAATCACTCACTATCAACATTTCCAACTGGTCTTCTATGCATGCTTGTACAATACGTTTATCACAAGTGATTGTGAGAGCAATCTCACCAATTGTTTCATTGGCATCTGTCATGTGCTCCTTTTCATTTCTTTGTGTTCTCTTCTTCTTGGTTTGCATATGGCCATGCCCTTCTTGTGCACTAAAGGACTCGATGCTTTGATGGTCGTCGCTTTCCTCATCAATATTACTCTTTGATACTATGAGATTTCTCTTGCCCTTAATTGTATGCGTCATCAAAGTGTCCCCAACTTCTCCTAATGCCACTCCTTCCCCACATGCAATTGCAACGGTTGCTTGTAGCTCTGTAGAAGTCAATGATCATGTTTGTGCTGCTCTCCCTCTCACTCTTGGAGGGTGACTCCCCCCTTGTGATTGCATGTTGTTGGTGACAATAGTATGACATCCTACTCTAGATCATGGAGGCTAGTCAGAGTCCTCAGGAGACTCGTCTATTCGTCGCTCTCTTTCTTGCAAACAACAATCTAAAATAGGGTAAGAGGGGGAGATAGAGTAGTTGTAGAACAAAAATCAAGAGAGGGATTGCTTACCATCTGTTCCATTGGCCATTGAACAATTGCATTTTCCTCAACGTCAATCTCAGTATTGCCTTTGCCACAGGCCTTCACACCCCTCTGATGCACGATGGTGTTAAGAACTCCCACTCGTCTAGGGAGCAATCTCAGTGAGGGGAACATTAAACCTTTTGCAATCCTTTCATCACCCTCAAAAAGTGTGACATGATCTTGTCTTTTGAAATATGATTTGGCCATGATAGAGAGGCTTAGGGTTACTTATTGTAGATATATTTCTTTTCTCAATTCCCTACCAATCAAATATCGAGAGAGAGAGAGAGAGAGAGAGAGAGAGAGGGATGGGAAGAGGAATAGATGACCTTAGGATAAGAGAGTGAGAGATAAAGAGAGAGGGAGAAAGGGAGAGACAAGGAGAGAGAGGGAGAGATAGCGAGAGGGAGAGAGAGGGAGAGAGAGAGAGGGGGGCAGGAAGGAGGAGACAGAGAGAGGGAGGAAGGTGGGGATAGATTGAGAGAGAGAGAGAGAGAGAGGGGGGGAGGGGAAGGGAGGGAGGGAGGGAGGGAGAGAGAGAGCGTGTGTGTGGAGAGAGAGAGAGAGGGAAAGAGCGTGGGATAGAAAGGTGAGATAGAGAATGTGTGATTGTGTTAGAGAGAGAGGTGTGGAGAGAGAGAGAGAGGGGAGAGAGAGACAGAACCGTGCCAAGGGTAGGGAATAGAAAACGTGAACTTGAATTGCAAGGGGAGGGGGGTCCTTTTAAAGACAACGGAGAGAGAGTGAGGGAGGGATAGAGAAAGAGAATCACATACCAAGAGTCGTGGGAACGATTCGCAATGTGGAAAGGGGGGGATGGGTCCTTTTATAGGTGAACGAGAGAGAAAATGGGGGGAGAGAGAGAAAGAGTGATGAGAGAGAGGGGGAAGATAGAGAGCATGCGATATGTGTAATTTTTTCTCACCAAAAAGGGGGTCCCTAGCAACCCCTTATCGGATGAATTTTTTTTTCGATGACCCATTCTTGGAGAGAGTAAATTTTGGCCCAACTAGATTTGTGGTTTTTTTCACCCAATAAGGGATTGTTGGCAACCCCTTCTTGGTGAAAAAAAAACCCCAGTTCCGAGAATAGACATCATGGTGAGAAGAGAGACCAACAGAGTACTGGTTTCTTTTCACTCAAGAAAGGGCTGTCGGCAACCCCTTCTCGTAAAAAATAATAATCCATAAGTCTAAGAATAGAGAGCACGCGGGAAAGAGAGAGTAACAGAATGATGAGAGAGGGAGGGCATGCAATATTTTTTCATCCAAGAAGGGATTGTTGGCGATGCCTTCTTGGTGAGAAAAAATACTATGTTTTGCACATACACACACACACACACACACACTCTCTCTCTCTCTCTCTCTCTCTCTCTCTCATCACTTTGTTACTCTCTCTTTCCCTCATGCATTCTTGGATATGTGGGTTTTTTTTCCACCGAGGAGGGGTTGCTAGTAGCCCATTCTTGGGTGAAAAAAAAACCCACACTCTATTGCTCTCTCTTCTTCCCATGTTGTCTAGTCTCGAAACTGTGGTCTATTTTTTCGCCAAAAAGGATTCACTAGTAGCCCCTTATTGGGCAAAGAAAACCCACGAATCCAATTGGGCAAAAAGTTACTCTTGCTAGGAATGGGTCATTAGAAAAAAAATTCGTCCGATAAGGTGCTGCCAGTGACCCCTTTCTAGCAAGAAAAAATTACACATATCACATGTCCTCTCTCTTCCCCCTCTCTCTCATCGCCCTTTCTCTCTCTCCCCCCATTTTCTCAACTAATTAACTAATATATACTTAATTAACTTTACGAGATAAAGAGAGAGATATAATTTTCTAAATAGTAGATCTTTACACTACTTGAAGCATAATATGAAATTGCATACAAAGTAGAAGCTTATACACAAGCTCACTAAAAAAACACACTTAGTGTGCATACAAAGTAGAAGCTTATACACAAGCTCACTAAAAAAACACACTTGTTCAAACATTGCTTTATTCATGTTGTTCCATGTTTACTAGAGATATATGCTTCTTAGCCAAATCCATATCAATGGGGGATTTCCATGTTTTGTATACGTAATACGGTCTTACCATTATCTATGGTTAAAGTCAAGGTTGAGTTGTCTGGACTTCCTTAGATTGGGATCCCAATAACTTTGTCTTTGTAATAGAAGCAACGAATATTTATCTAAGATCTGATAGTATGTTATGAGGATCCCTTGGTCTAGCTAGTCTCACTTAGTATAGTCCCACATATCTTTCTAGGTGTTGAATCCCTTTTTAAATGGCATGTGTGCCTTGGAGAATTGGTCTACATATGAAGTATAAAGAGCTCTATGGTAATGTGAAATTTGTTACTAATGATAAGATTGTTCTTTGCTTAAGTGAGAGTCGTGCACTCCAAATATTCTTCATGAGTTTTATGCACCCTTTGACTAAAAATTTAGCTTTGTTGAAAGCTATTGTGATTGCGTTGTGCCCTTTCCATATTGGGTATCCTTCAAAGGGAAAATTGTAATAGCTCTTTAGGATTAGAGTCACCTAGTCTTCTTATTCATGTTAGAAGGTTTGGACAATCCATTTGGCTACCTTTTTTTCTAATAGTTTGAGTAGGCTAGGTAATCCTAGGCCATTGTTTGTTCTATGTAGTCCTCCAAAGCTACCTTGGGAATTTTTAATGTTTCATTGTTCCATGACTAGAGAAAATTCCTAACCAGTTGTTATAGATTTTTAAGTTTCGTAGACATAAACTCCTTCACCTAGTGAAGGAAGTTTAGTATGTGATCCTTGAGAGGGTAATCAAAATGATACATCAATGGATTGTCATTTCAATTCCAATTTCAATTGAGTGAGCTCACACAACTCCCCAAGAACCTTTGTCCCTTTGTTAAAACACTAATGGTCCCTTTTGGGAAGATATTAGGGAAGAGACTAACAAACATTGTTAATACTTTATGGTTCCCCCAAGTATCAATTAAAATGGATTTGATTAATAAGCTCCCTAACTTTCTTCTCATATCTAATTTCAAAGCGAATCTGATCACAAAACAACCCCTATCTTACAAGAATTTGCTGGGCGAGGGGGGATGATTTGCTAGAAGGGGGCGCCGATGCATGCTTCTAGGGAGCCCCCGAACTTGCTATCCCACGCTCGTCCATGTCCACATGCCCATCTGCTTGCCCATGTCCACACGTCTATCCCTGCCTGCATCTGTCTCATCCCTGTCCGCGTCTGCCTCCTCTCTCTCTCTCTCTCTCTCTCTCTCTCTCTCTCTCTCTCTCTCTCTCTCTCTCTCTCTCTCTCTCTCTCTCTCTCTCTCTCTCTCTCTCTCTCTCTCTCTCTCTCTCTCTCTCTCTCACACTCTCTCTCTCTCTCTCTCTCTCCACACACACACGTATATATATACATAACAAAAAACAAAAAACACTTTCCCTTCTCTTAAATTAATTAATTAATTAATTAATTAATTAATTAACTTACTAATTAATCTAACTAATCAATCATACTAACTAACTTAATTAGTAAATTAACTTACTAATTAATTATCTAATAAGTTAATTAGTTACTAATTGGTTCAATAACTATTAAGTCACTTAATTAACGAACAAAATTAACTAATTGGTTTAATAACTATTAAGTCAATTGATTAACTAATTAATTAATTTTTAATTAACTAATTAATTAATTGATTAATTAACTTGCTAATTGATTAACTTATTAATTAATTAATTAATTATACTAAATAACTAATTAGTTTAATAACTATTAGGTCGATTAGTTAGCGAATAAAATTAACTATTAACTAATTAATTAATTAATTAACTAGTTAATTAACAACTTTTTAATTTTCATTATTTACTAATTAATTAAGTAATTAAGCAACTAATTCACATGTAATTAAGCAAGTAATTATTTAACTAATTTTTAAATTGATTAATTAACTTACTAATCAATTTTATTAATTAATCTAACTAATCAATCTTACTAATTAACTTACTTATTAAGTAATCAATTAATTATACTAAAATAACTAATTGATTTGATAACTATCAAGTCACTTAGTTAGCGAACAAAATTAACTATTAACTAATTAATTAATTATCAATAATTAACTAATTAAATATTAACTAATTAATTATTTATTAACAAAATTAGCTTACTAATCAATCTATTGATTAATTAAGTAACTAATAAAAATTAAGTAATAATTTTTTAAATTTAATTATTTAATAAGTAATCAATTAATAAAGCAACTAATTCACTAAGTAACTAATAAATTAATTAATTAATAACCAATAAATAGTTAATTATCTAATTAAAAACCAAGTAACTAATTAGGTAACCACTTAATCAATTAAGTAATTAATTATTAATAAACTAATAAAATTATATATTAGTTAATTAGTTTAAATTAATAACTAAGTGTTTAAAGTTAATTATTGTTTAGTCAAATAACTAATTGCCTAAAATTATTAACTAATAAATAACCATTAAGCTAATTACTTAGCCAATAAAATTATATATTGGTCGATGAGTTAAAATTAATAACTGATTACTTAAAATTAATCACTAATAACTAAGTAGTTACTTAAAATCAATAACAAATTAGTTAAAATATGATCAATTATTTATTAATTAGTTATAAATTACTTAAATTAGAATCAATTGAAATACCTATTAACAACTAATAAATATCTTTAATTCAAGTAGTAATTGCTAATTTTAATTTTATTTATTTATTTTTTAAAAAATTATTAAATAACTTTATCACATAATTATTTAGTAATTAGAACTATTTAATACTCAATTGATTAATACTAATCTATTAATTAAATTATTATGTATTTCTTTTATTAGTATAAAAATTATTTAATACATATATAAATCAAATAATATTTACTAAGATTGTATCGATTAGTTCATTGATTAGTTAATTAGTGTATTAGTCGAATTATATCAATTAAATTATTGATTAATTTTTAATTGATGTTAGTTAGGTTATTTATTAGTTCATGCATATCAACTAGTTTATTAATTAGTTAGTTGTTATAGTGATCAATTAGTATGGAGTAAACCATTAGTATATTAATATTACTTAACTTATATATTCATTTATATATTAGTATTAATCATTTCATATAAATCAACGTATTAGTATAGAAATACTAATTAATCAGTTAATATGATTGTACATTAATATGTTAGTTGTATGGGATTTTTTTTGGAGGGAATGAAGAGAGAGTACAAGTGCATGTGGATTAGGATCGTTCTGCCTACCGAGAAAGGGGTCGTCGGCACCCGCATCTATCTTAGTTATTTGGGTTTAGCCAGGGTCCAAGGTATGAGAGAGAGTGTGTGTGTGTGTGTGGGCCAAGATGGTTGATAAGAGAGAATGCATGTGGACTAGGATCATTTTGTAGCCAAAGAAGGGGTCACTGACGCCCCAATATTTGGTGTAGAAAAATATGACTAGCATCCCTCCCCCCTCACATCTCTCTCTTCATATGGCACATGTCTCCTTCTCTCTCTCTCTCTCTCTCTCTCTCTCTCTCTCTCCCTGTGTTCATCACCCTCGTAGTCTCTCTCCTTGGCTCCCTCTTGGTGCTCTCCAACCCCCCTCTCTCTCTCCGGCACCCACATCCACTCACACACACATACACACACACACTCTCTCTCTATCTTCCTCTTTTGCTCTCTCCGGCACCCACATCCACTCACACACACACACACACATGCACACACACACACACACACATGCACACACACACACACACACACACACACACACACACACTCACACACACACACACACACACACACTCTCTCTCTCTCTCATGCCAAATACTTTATATATCTAGCATTTATGCACACACGCATGCGCACGTATGCTCTCTATCTCCATCTCTCTCTCTCTCATGCACACACTTTATATATCCATCTCCCTCTCTCTCTCTCCATCTCTTGTATATGGCATACACCCCTACACTAAGTCTTTCAATGACACCCATATCTGACATGTGTATTCGTACATGTGTAGATAGCTTTCGAAATGGATCCAACATCCAGTGCTACACCAAATACTGAGGTCCACATATGTGTATCCTCCCTCTCTGCCAAACCTATTATGCACTACACAAGTAGTCAGTTCCTAATATTGAAGAAGGAAGACATTTGTAATGGCAATGGCTACCATGTTCTATCACCCATGCAAATTGTTGAATACAAAGCACACCAATCCATTGTAACAATGGCCGTGAGGCTATCCAAGTATATGTTCTAAATACCTTAGTCTCACAAGGCTATCTTGTCAAACAAGAAAATAGGAATACATTGTAGCCTTCCCCCACCATAGACCTCACCTAGAGCCCTTGCAGCATTGAGAAAACAACAATCACTGTGGAAGCCTCACCACCCACCTTGGACATTGAGAAAAAAAAAACCATCCCTATCACACTTGATATGGAAGAGGAGGGGATGTGACAATCCTCTTATGTTGTAAGTGTGGTTGAGTACATAATGTCTTCAGGAGGCCGACACCGAGTGTTATGTCATTTGCTTTAGAATACGAGTGCTATAGAGAGAGTGGAGGAGATCTGAGTTTTGTATGATGGCAATGTGGCGTACGAGCTTCCACCAATAGCAGACAATATGCGTCCAATGCCATTGCTGGACAAAGACCACATCAACATCAATGGCATTCCTTGATACTGTTTGCCAAAGCAAATGTATCAGAGAGCTAGAGTGTCCCAGAAGAAATTGTATTAGCAAGTCGATTTTTGGCTCCCCAAACAAGGTGGCATGGACAGGTATAAGATTCTTCATTCGCTCCACTATTATTAAAATGATTGTAGAGTTGCATGACATGGTTCTAGTACCCTATTGCAAGTAAATCATACTAATAAAGTCCCAATACATGTCATGCAAGTAAACTCAATACCAGCATACCAACTATCGGAATGTCAGTTGATGGTCTTAAAAGCCTTGGATGCTTTTATTGTAAGAGCCCTCCCCATCCTGCTCTCCAAGTGCGAGTGTGTAGTGTATTATGTGATGTCAGTGAGGCCAATGTCAAGACTGTTCATCCATTAAGGCACACATAACCATGAGGTAAAAAGAGACGCTTGCATAGCTAATGTCAAAGAGGTGCGAATGACCATAGAGGAAATGGTAAGAGACTTTAGTGCAGATGGACCTCGACACCTGCAAATGACTGTGGCTAGAAGGCTAGTGATAAGTGCCTTGGTTCGTGAGCAAGGTGTCCCCATGTCTAGCACTGAACTCGACGAGATGCTCGAGGAACTCCAACCACTCATTCACAGGAATAAGTAACATATTATTCCATTCCAAAATATCATTAAAAAGCCATGTATATGAAGATCATTATTCTATGCATGTAGTTTCAAACACATGGTCCGTGTAGCGAGTGCTGAGAGTGATCAGGGAATGGAATCTCGTCTTCTAAAGTTGAAGCAATGTTGTGCATAAATTTTTTTCCATGGTAGCCTATTTCCTAAGCAACAAGATTGACAATGATAGTAGGTGCTTTATATTCAAAATGGCAATGAGTGGGCCAGCCTCAAGGGTTGACTTAGTGAATCGTATGCAAAGGAATGGCACTAGGGACCTATGCAATAGCTGGATATGCTTTGACCACGTGTATCACATTTATGATTGGACCACCATGGTAGCACATGTGTATAACCTAAGGTAGTTTCTCTTACGTGATTCTACCGTCATAACACGAACTTAAGTATCATAGTTCTCCTAACTCTTCCATTCATGTCTTGTGTTTTTGTAGTGTACAAGAGTTTATGACTCTAGCAATATGTGAGATGAAGAAAGAGGATATAGATGTACAAGCTCTTTTTTGGACAAAGATGAATGAAGTGATGGAGAAGTGTGGACACCCAAACACTGATTTCAAGGATTCATGGCAGACAAGGCTGTCGCCAATTGCAGGGCCATCTACACAGTGCACAATGGTAGTCCAAACAATGTAATGCAAGGAAGGGAGAGATCTTGCTTATTTCATTGGGAACAAAGTCTCCAAATACACACGTCATAGTATGTGCACAAGAGTTTCCAAGATGAGCATAAGCATGTGTGCCACATGTGGAGGTGTGCAGTCACAAAAGATAATGCAACAATGAAATGTCGATTCATTCGGGCTTGGTGGGCCTCAAGAAAAGTTGCAGATTGCAATATACCAGCAATGGATTGTTGGCTTAGTTGGTGGCATATTAGATATCCATGTTGGAGGTGGCACTTTGTCAGGGTAAGACTAGTTCATAATAGTAGGATGTGATGTGTGTTGCATTTGTTTTCTCACGCTCTCCATACCTTCTTGTGATGTATTTTTGTCCAAGTGGTGGAGGACATTGCTCATACGCCAACCATGAACCTAGCAGAGCCAATGCATGCAAGTTGGTTGGCAAGGGAGGGATTCAAGGGATCTATCAACTTGTATGATGCATGTGTCAGTGATTTGGCCAATGCTCTACTACATAGCACAAAATGACATGCGCACATTGGTGGAAAGTTCCATGGTGCAGGACCCAGTGCAAAGAAGCTTTTGAGTCGACTACAACAAAGAATTAGCCCCACACTCGAGCAATGGCAAGGATGGTTGAGGAGGTGGCAAGAGGAACTAAATTGCATAAACGTCCTGATTTTCAAGGGGACAATGTGATAGTAGCAAGAAAACACAACTTTGAGGACCCTTTGCCTTCTGACCAATCAAGGGCAGTATTACCAAATTGTTCGGAGGAAATGGTGGTGGAGATAGTCCTTCATGACACCATTTGGGCTATAAGAAGGATTCCAGCTCGCAGTCGGAGGAAACGGTGGTGGAGATAGTGCTTCGTGACACCATTTGGGCTATAAGAAGGATTCCAGCTCGCAGTCGTGTACAATGTCAAGATGGTTGGGAGATAGAGAGGGAAAATGCAAAAAACCTATAAAAAATATGCCACATGGGGTGCCTGTACCTTCGTTTTGGGGCATCATGGAGTGGTATAGCTTAAGAGGAGAAGCTACCAATCAACATAGAATGCAGTGCTATTCATGTGGCTTTGTAATGATAGTGTGGACCATGCATGGAACATTCGTTCTTCCATTTATCACACACTGCCCAAGGTTCCACAAGCATGGCTAGTGGCATGAGGCACAAATTTCACCGTAGAAGAAATCCACATGTTTGAGAGTGGTGGGTTTGTTTTGCAAAAGGTGGCACAAGAGGTGGATGCTAACAAGGGCTCATGTAGATATCAAAGAGGTGTTTCACAGGCTGCAAGGAAAAGGATAAACTCAGCATTGGCTCTAGATACAACTATGAAGGGCCACATAATGGTGAAGCCCTTGAAGCATGAGGTTTTCAAACTAGAGAAACCTAACTCAAGTGTCATGCAAGAGTGTTATGATGTGCACATTGCAAAGAATCCAACATGTAATTGTTGGGATTTCATGGACTGCGCTGCAGAAGGAAAAGCGTATTTGGCATGCAAGCACCTATACTACGTGTACCTCCAAGTGTTTAGGATGGATGCAAATGCCAAGATGTTTATACACCAACCCACACTCACTAAAGAAAACTTACACATTGTATTTGGAAGTAGAAGAACTTTCCCAACACCACCTATACAATGACCAACAATGCAATGCCAACACTACCTCTTAGCACAACCACATTTTATTTTGTTGAGAAAGTCAATGTTATAAAATCCAGTTGAATGGCTTGTGTCAAAATTTTAGCAAGCCTTTGGTGACCTTCTCTCTCTTAATTTGACAAGAAAAAACACTTTTTCCTGAGTTAACGCAATATAAATGTACATTTGGATTGCTTGTACGAATTGTCTTGTATCATATTTGTTGGGGAGAGGGGGGAAGGGGAGGAAGATATCAATCCATTGTAAATAAAGTTCTAAAAACACTGAGTGGGTGCCCAAGCGATTACATTATGAGAGAGAGAGAGAGAGAGAGAGAGAGAGAGAGAGAGAGAGAGAGAGAGAGAGAGAGAGAGAGAGATAGGATTTAAGAGAGAGAGTTCTAAAAACACTGAGTGGGGAGAGGGGGGAAGGGGAGGAAGATATCAATCCATTGTAAATAAAGTTCTAAAAACACTAAGTGGGTGCCCAAGCGATTACATTATGAGAGAGAGAGAGAGAGAGAGAGAGAGAGAGAGAGAGAGAGAGAGAGAGAGAGAGAGAGAGAGAGTTAGGATTTAAGAGAAGTGTTTGTTACAACACGTGCCATAATCTGATGTGAGGCATTATTATACAATGTGGACTAATCACATGCATGAGAGAGAAAGTGAGAGATATATATATACACACATATATATATATATATAGGCGTGAGAGGGGGAGAGAGAGAGAGAGAGAGAGAATGTAAAGTGAGAGGGAGAAATTGCATGTACAACCCTAAACTGAGAGAGATTAAAGACATGGAGTAATTTGTAAGAGTGAGAGAGAGAGAGAAAGAGGCGTGGGCCGTGGTGTTCCATTCTTCCCAGGTGATCGCATGAATGAATCCACATTACATGCTAGAGAGAGAGAGATATTGTTTACAGGAGATTGAGTGCTATTTGATCGTGTGCTAGAAAGAGAAAAAGTGAATATAACTATAGAGAGAGAAATTGACAAACTGAGAATGAGAGAGAGAGAGAGAGAGAGAGAGAGAAATAGAGGTACATAGAGTGAAGGTAGTGGTGGCAATCGTGGAGGTGGTGGGGATAATGGTAGTGGTGGTGGAGGGTGTAGTAGTGGTGGTAGCAAAGATGGTGGTAGTTGTTGTGGAGGTAGTCTGGTGGTGGTGGTAGCAGTGGCGACAATGGCAACGGCGGCGGTGGTGGAGAAAGCTATGGTGGTGGTGGTGGTCAAAAAAATCAAGGGGTGGAATAAGTGGACTATGTAGAACAAGAAATGGAGGTTTCCCAAAAAAGCTCGCTCAAAAAGCTCAAAAAGTGACTAAGATATATATATATATATACATATATATATATAGGGGTGAGAGGGGGGAGAGAGAGAGAGAGAGAGAGAGAGAGAGAGAGAATGTAAAGTGAGAGGGAGAAATTGCATGTACAACCCTAAACTGAGAGAGATTAAAGACATGGAGTAATTTGTAAGAGTGAGAGAGAGAGAGAAAGAGGCGTGGGCCGTGGTGTTCCATTCTTCCCAGGTGATCGCATGAATGAATCCACATTACATGCTAGAGAGAGAGAGAGAGAGAGAGAGAGAGATTGTTTACAGGAGATGGAGTGCTATTTGATCATGTGCTAGAAAGAGAAAAAGAGAATATACATGTAGAGAGAGAAATTGAAAAACTGAGAATGAGAGAGAGAGAGAGAGAAATAGAGGTACATAGAGTGAAGGTAGTGGTGACAATCATGGAGGTGGTGGGGATAATGGTAGTGGTGGTGGAAGTGGCAGTAGTGGTGGCAGCAAAGATGGTGGTAGTCATTGTGGAGGTAATTTGGTGGTGGTGGTGGTAGTGGCGGCAATGGCGATGGCGGCGGTGGTGGAGAAAACTGTGGTGGTGGTGGTGGTGGTGAAAAAAATCAAGGGGTGGAATAAGTGGACTATGTAGAACAAGAAATGGAGGTTTCCCAAAAAAGCTCACTCAAAAAGCTCGCTTCTTGCACGCACTCATAGAAGGAGAGAGAAAGGAATAGGAAGAAGGGAGAGGATGCATGTAGAGAAAGAGGAGATAGGAGAGAAGATAGAGAAATGAGAATAGAGAGGAGAAGAGAAAAGAGTAGGAGGAGAGAAGAGAGGGGGTAGAGAGAAGAGAAAGAGAGAGGACGCACATAGAGAAAGAGAAGAGAAGAGAGAAGATAGAGAAAAGAAGAGAAAAGAGTAGGAGGAGAGAGAACATGGAGTAGGGGAAAAGAGAAAGAAAAGAGAGGAGAGAGGAGAGAAAAAGAAGAGAGTAGAGAGAGGAGAAAAGTGAAAAGAGGGAAGTAGGAAAGAGAAAATAAAAGAGAAATTGGAGAGGGAGAGAAGAGAAGAGAGGAGAGAGGAGAGGAGATCAGAGTAGAGAGAGTAGAGAGTAGAGGAAGAGTAGAGGAGAGAGAAGATGAAAATAATCCTTACTAGAGAGTGTGATAGATTTTCTTCTTTTATGAGAGTTGTCACTTGGTTGATTTACATTAAGGAAGAGAGGGAGAGTTTTGTCATGGTTAGTCAAAGAAAGAGATAAAGAGGGAGTAGTCAAGAGATAGAGAGGTAGAGAAGAAGTGCGCTAAAGATACTCATGACTTTAGGCTTGTAGGTTGAGGGCTTGTAGGTTGAGGAGATATGGGACATAATGAGCCAAGCTAGTCAAATGTCAAATAACAAGATACTCACATTATGATAGAGCCTCAATGTTGACAGTAGAGAGCCAGTCATTCAAGTTGCATAGTCATTGTCATACTCAACATCACAAGCAAAATCAGAGTGCTTAGTTCATACTATATAGAGTCAATGCTCTCATCATCACTCTTGGAGTTATAGCCACACTTGTGGCTAGAACCCTTGTGGTGGTAGTAATACTCTATTGCTAGAGAGAGAGAGAGAGAGAGAGAGAGAGAGAGAGAGAGAGAGAGAGAGAGAGAGAGATTCTCTACTTAGCAGATTGACCTTCCCCAATCCATTTGTTAACCCCTTCTAGGAAATCATGACAAAGGAAGCACGAAAAGAAAGTCAAAATTTTAAAATCTAGAAAGATAAGAGAAGCAAAAATCAAAGTGCATATCTAGTGCATGTAATATTTTGGACACAAAATCATTTTGAAATTATTTTGTAAAAGAGAGCCATGCTCTCTTGTACAAACTATAATCCCAAGGGAGACATGAACACAATATATCTTAGCCCAATAAGTCAAAAAAGAGTTGTAAAAAATAAAAGAGTGTATGCAAGGTAAAAGAAGATCGATCTAAGCCAATGAAAGAAAACTAAGGCCATGTATGAAAGCTAGAAAGTGATTAGATAATCTCATTCTTGTGGTATGCAAATTTATGAGGTCTCTTATTATATCTTGCTTGTGTGAGAGAGGGAGAGATTGAGAGAGAGGGAGAATGTGAGGTAGAGTGAGGGATTGGTGTGGGAGAAGCTCTTGCTTTCTCTTTTCTTCTTCTTCTTCAATAAAAATCTTGGTCAACAATTGAGGCTATGTAAATGGAGCTCACATGAGACACATCACTTGGATCATGAAGCCATCAACGATCCTTTTTGCAAATAGACTACAATGAGAAGGTAAATCAATGAGTTCACACTACTTTTTCTTGGAGAGCATGCAATGGTTATGTGAGAGGTAGCCATAGCCACATTGCTCAAAGTGCTTGAAATAATAAGTATTCCATTAAGTCCTACATACATGGCTTGTGAAAGGGATGAAATATTGGTTTCATTTTCTAGGACTAATGGAATTGAGCAACTAAGAGCATACTCTACTCCAAGTGGCAAGATAGGAGCTTGCACTCTGAAACATTGCACAAATAAGCCTAGGATAAATGAGTCAAGAGGAAATCGATTCATTGCTTGTGTGTTTGGATTTTCATTTGAAATTATAGGTAGATTCAATTTTTTAGGAAGGTAAGAGTGTTTAAAAATGATAAAATATAAAATATTTTAGTTTCTATTGTCGACAAAGAGAGACCTAGAAGCATGGAATTTAGGAAGCAAGGGGCTTGAGAAGAACCTATGGATTTTTTACTTGCAAAGCATTTTGCTTTTTGCTTGGCTTTCTCTTTTAGATCTTGCTTTTACACATTTCCACTTTTGTGCTTTTGCAAGAGTTAGTGGATTGGGGGAGTAAAAAAGTAAAGTAAGGCTAGCAAAGAAAGACTATAGATTGAAGGCTTGTATTACAAAGGTGAGCAAAGGAGATCAAAGGGATCAAAGTGTGACATGGATTAACCTTACCCCATCTTTGACAAAGCACATAGGTATGGCCTTTGAAGTTATGAGTTGATTGATTATGTTCTATTGTGAATTGTGGGGTGTACTCTATTCCTACTCCCATCTTCTACCTTATCTTCCAATACTAGGATTTCAATTCTCTTATTGCCACTTCACCTTCGAATCTAACCACCTCAAGAAGTCCCAAGTTTTTGTGTCCGCGTGAGGATTTCTTTCTCTCCCATCTTAAAAATTGGCCACCTTCTCATAAGCCACAAGGCTCAATTTTCAATTTGATCACCACATGATTGTCTAGCTAGACCGATTAGGCCACCCTTGATCCAACTCGGCCCTAAGGATATACTATTGAGCCTATTGGCTTTAAAGCCAAACACCACACCAAATAGGCCCATTAGGCAAAAGCCTTGGCCTTGATTCATCAAACTCGAGCTGCCTGAATAGGCATTAAAGCCTTGACACATTGACTTGGTTGCTCTACCATTGTAACCTTTGTTTTGAGGCCATAGAGGCCCACTAGGAGCAATTCGACTGCCACTTTTTTTTTTCTCTTTGACAAATTATTAAGCCTAAAGGTTTATAGCCTTATGACCATAGCAATTTGGCCACCTTGGCCATCAGGATACTAGACCTCATTGATTAATTGGCCACACCCTTGATATAATGTGTTAAGGACCGACTTATTTCTTTTCTAAAAGGACAAGGCCAATAATATGAGGCCAATGTTTGATTTAGTGTGCCGAATTTTGGTTTAAGGACCAATTTGTTACGAAAGTCGATTGAATTATTGATTATTGGGCCAAATTGTTGATCATTGGGGCAAATTGTGCAGTCCAATCTTTTAATTTGGACCAAGTTCTTGAGTTAGGGTGCATTTTTTTTTAGTGGGTTGAATTAAGGGACTATTTTGCAATGATTCAAATTTGTAAACATGTGTAAAATTCACATTATATACAATGATTTGAATTTTTAAATATATGCATATAAGATATGAGAGCTCCTATTTTTTCAAACATCGCACAAATTATATGCTTTGATTGTTAAGGTCATGCTTTGGTCATGCATCTTTGATGTACGACATATCTCAAAATGCACATTGATTTTTTGAATTTGGGTCAATTCTTTTATTTAAGTGAGTTGATTTCAAATAATTGAAGTGAATAATCATTTGGTCATCTAGAAGCATTACACTATACGAAATAGATATCTTAGTCATCACCATAAGCAAGTCCAATAAGAGTTGGATGAAGCATAAAGGTCACCACTAGATTGCACACAAGGCCATAGGAGTCACTTTTGTGAAGTTGAGAGCTCAAGTGAGCATTATGCTTTACCATTCAAAAAAGTAACCTAGCTACTATAGGGCATTCACTTAGGTCTTATCTAGTTGCATACCACTTGTCAAACACTTACATGAAGTGTGTTGGATCTATTTGGGTTAGCAAGACACATAGAGCCATTCCTCTCATGAAAGGAGCACACAAATATCAAGCCAATCCAAAATTGAAGATCCTACATCATGTTGACAAAGTGGAACTACCACAAGTGGGAACCACATTGACCCTTGCCATGGAGACATACATTGACCCCTAGGGGTATCTATTTCAAACCTTGCACTAAGTTTAATAAGAAGCATGTCTAATAGTCCCTAAGGTCTCTTGGAGACAAATACTTCAAACTCACTGCGCTTATAATTTCAAGAATCCCATTTAGCCATCCAACCATCTTGACCCTACCCTCCACAAAAGTACGTAGCAACTCATGAATTGCACAAGTCACTATTAGGTTAGTAGTACTTGAACCTTAGAATATTTTGGGAAATAGTTTTGAAGAGAGGAGGTAGTCATATTGAGGGGTGGACTTGAGGCACAAGTGCAATTCAGAGACATACAATAAGGTGAATTACATTGTCAAGTATTGGGTGAACTACATTGGAGCACACATATTAAAAACCCAAATTTGGCCTCAAGATTATAACAAAATAAAAAAGTGGAATGTCAACAAGGCATTGAGCATTCACAATCTCATAAGGTTGGGAACCCAAATCTGGGGGGAGTATTGAATTGAGTGTGATCAAGCCATGTAAAACAGATCACTTAGACAAAGAGTAACCCTATAGGAATCTATTCTTGCATCTATCACTAGAAGTATTCACGAAGGGAAGAAAGTCCAAGTCATTGAGAGTAACATTGCGAGATACATGTGCAACCACCATATCACATGACTATCTCCATTGTCAAGGGTATCACCTACACAACTTTGAGAGGACCCTAGAGTTCTACTTGGAATTTGCCGACATATGATAGAAGATAACAACCAAAAATCACTTAAGAAAGTCTTGAATAGGAGTCACACTTTACCCTACCAAACTTTATGAGTACTATTAGACCATTTGTGAGGAAGTTGAGTCAAAAGTAGGGACAAACAAACCTCATAACAATCACCTAACGTACGGAATTGACACCTAAGTCCAAGGGGGGTCAAGACTTTGAGTCAAATAGTAGCTTCGAGTGTATAAACCATTGAATATTGATCTTAAGTGCATGAATATAGTATTGCTTGTGTTTGAGCTTTAATGATTGCAAGTAAATTGCATGGAAATTCATCAAAAAAGTATGATTGCACACCCTGTTCACAAAAAGTACATTGCATTCATTCACATTGAGTAGGAAAAGATAGAAAAAAAAAATTGTACACCATGCATTGTCAATTACATTGAGTAAGATAAATTGCATTGCTTTTTGATGGAATAATCAAGATGTATTTGAAAGTGCTAGATTATGAGCAAGCAGGACTCAACCGAGTAGATTCAATGACATTATATGAAATTGGGAGATTGCTTCTCAACTATGACCACCTGAAGAAACACCCTAGTCCATGAATTCTATGAATTTAACTTGAAATCTCAATTCAACTTAAAGAGTGATGCAAAAATCCCTTTGCTACCAAAGAAATGCACCAAGGGGGATCTTTCAGTCCACCTGTGGCACAAAAGGTTAAAGGAGGAGAGGAAAAAGATAGCCAAAAGTAGAAATACTAAGAAGCAATAAAAACTATAGGATCTCCCTAAATGCTTCACTAAATTAAAAAATAAGATCAGATAGTGGCGTTGCTTGGGGCTAAACAAGAAGGACAAACTAGTGAGCCAATAGAAGATCCACCCAAAATCAAAGAAATCCATTTAATGACAAAGGGCAAAAAGCCTAGACCCCTTTTTATCATTGACGACCTTATCGAGGATGAGCAAACTAATATCATGAGTCTCTCATGAGAGTTCACGTATGTGTTCTCTTGGTCACTCAAGGAGCTCAAAGAAATAGAACTGAGCATCATCACCCACAATATCCCCATTGTGCTAGATGCACCGCCAGTCAAACAACACCTTTATGCAATGAATCATAAGCGCACACACACTGTCAAAGAGGAGATTGATAAACTCCTCAACATTGGATTCAATTTATGAGATTGAGCATATATATTGGGTGTCCTCAATCATCATAGTGTAGAAGGAAAAGGATAAAATTTGGGTGTGTGTGTGTGTGTGTGTGTGTGTGTGTGTGTGTGTGTGTGTGTGTGTGTGTGTGTGTGTGTGTGTGTGTGTGTGTGTGTGTGTGTGTGTGTGTGTGTGTGTGTGTGTGTGTGTGTGTGTGTGTGTGTGTGTGTGTGTGTGTGTGTGTGTGTGTGTGTGTGTGTGTGTGTGTGTGTGTGTGTGTGTGTGTGTGTGTGTGTGTGTGTGTGTGTGTGTGTGTGTGTGTGTGTGTGTTACAAAAAAGTAAATGCAACAATGAAAAGAGACAATCACTGCACTGCACCAAGCATATATTGGAAAGGGTCATTGGAAAAGAGACTTACAACTTCCTTGATGGATTCTCAAACAAACAACAAGCACAAAATGGTATTCACAATTGAATGGGGTGCATTCATGTACATATAAAAGATTTGAGCAATCTTTGAATGTTTTAGGTTGTACAGTCTCTCTTTAAACCCCTTAAAGTGCCAATTTTGGGTAAAACATGAATACATCCTAGGGCATGTATATTGACGAACAACGTTGCAACTAACTTTTCAAAAGTCTGAGTCATTGTCAATCTACCACCATCAATTAGTTTGTACTAAACTACACACTAATCACTCGACCTCTATTGATCATTTTTGAGTGGACCAAAGAATACCAATGTGCTAACAAGGCACTAAAAAAGGCTCTAACAATAGCACCAATTCTATGAGCCCCAAATTGGAATACAACCTTCCACATGTGTATATTGATACCTTAAAGTTTACCATGGAAATAGTGTTGTGTTAGCTTAGAGAGCACAATTTGGACTATCTAGTGAGATTTACTAGCCACTAGCTCACATAGACTGAAATGAATTATTCCACTACTAAGAAAAAAGAGTTGGTGATGGTATCTACACTATCAATGTATTTCACTTTCTTCACGGATCACT
The DNA here is from genome assembly GCF_053477565.2 of Lygodium microphyllum. Lineage (NCBI taxonomy): Eukaryota > Viridiplantae > Streptophyta > Polypodiopsida > Schizaeales > Lygodiaceae > Lygodium > Lygodium microphyllum. The sequence continues at coordinate 123,765,129 of NC_141162.1, read as the reverse complement.
AGCTTTGCTATACCTTGTAAATAAGCTATGTGCTACTAGACACATAGCCCAATGGGTACTACACGTGTTCAAATTTGATTTCTCAATGGTAGTGAGAAAAGAAAAAAAAGTATTACATGGCCAATCATCTGTCTCAATTTTCTAACAAAGATCTTGCAAGAAAGGGCATTATAACCAATCTCTCGAATGCATAGTTATTAAGAATTTTCAGAGGAGAGAATCTATTTAAAGGAGAACTTAGTCCCTATTGGGTAGATGATGTTTTCAAGATATTAGAAAAGGTATACTAGATTGCCCAATTGAAAAGGCTTGGCTTTGCCCTCTTATAATCAAAGCACAAGCCTATCAACTTATTGCGAGGCAATTATACTAACTAGGCCAAGATGGCTTGCTAAGACAGTGTTGTTAGCGTGAGACGCATGAAGTTTTGGTCGAAACACATGGGGGAGTCATAGGAGGTCACCTTGAAGGAGATTCCATAGCCTAGAAGGTCCTGCAATCTCAATTATGGTGATCCACACTTTTCCTCGATATACTGCTAAGTTCATAAAACATTGTGATGAGTGCCCATAAAAGTACCAATTACAAAGGACAAGTTGGACCTTACACTAGTAATCACATGCCAACCCTTTGAAAAGTGGGAGTAGATTTTGTCACACCTATAAGTCTTGTAGTCCAATATTCACAAGTAAAATATATCATCATTGCAATTGATTATCTAACCAACTGGGCTAAGGCCAAGGCCACACAAAATAATGATGCGTTAACAATAGCAAAATTATTAGGGGAGTAGGTGATCTCTTAATTTGGCTACCCCATAGAGATTGTGAGCAACCAAGGCATGCACTTCATTGATGAGATGATTTCATACCTATTGTCCAAGGTCATGACGTATGCACTTCATTAATGAGGTGATTTCATACCTATATCCAAGATCATGATCATTCACTGAAAATCTTCCTCCTATTACCCACAAGAAAATAGCCAAGCAAAAGCTACCAATAAAACCCTAATCAATGTACTGACTAAAAAAGTCTCGAATTCTTGAAGCGACTAGGATAATAAACTCATGGTAGCATTGTGGGTGTATCGTATTACTTACAAAACTACAACTATGCAAGATCTATTTAAGTTGACATATGGCACTAATGCCATCATGCCAATTGAATTCTTTGTCCTAAGCTTAAGAGTGGTTGTGCACAAGAGATGGGAGGGTCGGGAAGCTTGGACTAACCACTTAGTAGAGCTCAAATCATTATCAAAAACTAGATTATTGGCAATGCACAATTGAATCTGCAAGAAAGCATGACAAAAGGCATGGTTCAAGAAGCACATCAAATAATGACATTTTCAAAAAGGCAACTTAGTGTTGCTTCATTCCTTTAAGGACATAAACAAAAACTTAAGTTTAGGGATGTAGGCCCTTTCAATAAGGCAACTTAGTGTTGCTTTATTACATTAAATTCCATAAGCAAGAACTTAAGTCTAAGGGCCTAGGCCCTTTCTGCGTATGATCAATCAGTCAAACTAGCAATGTGGAACTTGAGACACTTGATGGCTAAGGTATAGGTTTTTTTAACGAAGGCCAAATCAAAAGATACTACCCACTGATGTGTCCACTACACAAATCCCTAATGGTGTTTCCATCTATTGTCATAAGGGCTATTAGAATCAACAAGCTTGACCCCAAAGATGAAGATTTGCTAATAACCGCTATTTACCTTACGGTCAAGCTGATGGCAAAGAAATCTCACAAAATCAATGATCTAATTGATGAAGGTGTTGATTGTAATGTTATGACATGTGATGATTGGATGAGCATTGGGAAATCCCCACTACCTCCGACAACTACAAAGGTGAATCCATAGGAAGGAACTCCTTACATATTTAAAAGGTGAATCTATACGGAGTAATTCCTTCTATACTATTGGAAAAATGCCAAATCATGTTGATTATCAAGAGTGAAAGCTTTCCAACTATCTTTTACATGTTGCCTAATGTTGAAAAAGTTGAAGATGAAGTACTATTAAGCCATCCATTTAAATGAAAAACTAAGTGTGTGACTAAATTCAAACTTCAATGCATTCACCTAGAGTTATCCAACATCAAGATTATTACAGCTTCCAACAAGGGTGCTCGTGCTTCAACCATGAAACCAATACCATTGATAGCTTCAACATCTTTTGATAGACCTCTCAAGGAGGATAGCCATATTCTCCTCAAAGAACTTCTTAGCGCTCAAGCAACCCACAATAGGCCAATCAATCGTATACCTAAACCAAATATGCATTGCCAAAAGTGGATTCCAAAGATGCCACACCAAAAGGCAAAATTCCAATCACATACTAATGCCACATCAAAAGGAAAAAGTCTAGCCATGTGCTAACCTCTCAGAAAAAGCAACTCCCAACCAAGTAAAGTAGCAATGTCAACATCACACACAGGCACAACCAAGCTAGATGGGTCCCTAAGTCAGTCCTTACTCAAGGCACATTGGTTACTATACTAGCAAACAAATGGATATGGTTGCCAAAATTCTCAAAGAGGAAATGATCGCACTTATCAATGATTGACTCCACAAAAATTCCGCACTCCAAAATCTATCAAATGAACTACAATGAGACGGAGATTAGGTTCAAATTGCCCTATCATCGCACCAACTACCCCTGATAGTGAGGCAAAGTCAACAACTGCTAATATTGTGTCCCACCCTGATTCTCAAGCCCAATACCAACAAGTAATTACTGGAACCTCATTTGACTGTCATGATACCCTCATCTTAGCTCCAAGCATGGACAAGACTCAACCAGTCATACCTACCAATCAAACTAGCCCAATAATGTCGAATCCACCCCCATGACTACGATCTTCTTATCAGAGACAATCACTCTTAGAACTAGCTACCTACATGGCCAAGGATACTAGTGACAATATAGATGCATATATTCAAAGGTTGGATAATACCTTCATTGTGTTTATTTGCAACTATGAATGACATGACCTAGGCCTCCTCAAGGAGAACACTACAAACAATGTGAAGTCTCTACCCTACTCATAGGTGGAATTTAAATTCATATTCACAAAGCTCTCCTCAATGACTAATGATATCATTATGCTCCACATCTCATGTGAATAAGATTTAAAAGGTTGCCTAGTTACATCCTTCCAACATAGTTGTGTTAAGACAATGCCCAAGGATCTTGCCAACCTCGATCATCAAGAAGAATATAAGTCCTCATTTTTGCAATGATGATTTACCTTATGAGCATAGTGAGAAAGAGTGGGTTTCCAAATCATGACCTATATTGAACAACATCACACCATAAATACATCAGAGTATGGCCCCACTTATGTCATCCCAACTTTGTTTTAGGTCCTTGTCTTAACTTGTAATTGACCATTAGAAGATAATATTATGTTGCATCTATACTTGGATTGAATCCTTAGTTAGAAAGATCTCCACCTTGCCAACCAAATAGGTTCAAGAAACCTCCTCACCAATGTCCTAACCTATATCACCCATATTGGCATTTTGTCACAAGATATGGATCATTGCCCTACATTGAAATACAACCCTTACTTCTATGATTAGCTATTAAACAAGCAGATGCAAATCCCTTTGTATGTAAATAAGTGCCCATAAGCACCAACATCATAGTAGAAACTATCTATCCCTTCCCCATCACCTTCTTTACACCATCCTAGGAAGTATTTCAATTGAATAGGAAGGGAGAGAACTTTGCAAGTTGTTTTTCTTAAGACTCAAACTTGTTTCTCTTTGGACTTTGCAAAGTCATTTCTCATTGCAAAATTTTGAGTTTATTAGAGTAGGTTTTCATAATGATGTGTAAATGCATTTTTGGTATGTGTATTTTCCTTAATGTATTCTTCCTAATTTATCACCACAAGGTGTTGTTAGATTTTGGACATGATAAGACAAGGAGAAAGGGTCGCATAGGAGAAGGCAACTAAATCACTTATGCCATTTACCAAGAAAGAGCAAGTGAATTACAAACTAAGACTGGAGATTAAAGGGTATCACCACTCACAATACAAGAAGATTCATAACCTAAAAGAAGTGGTAATCAAGAATTTAGATGTCAAAGAGCTAGTAAATTAGTGTGGGTTAAACATCTACATGGAAATTTTTGAAAGAGAGCTAAACTATGAAAAGTGCACGAAATTCCTCATGACCTACAATCCTGACAGGCACAATGGGATAGTCGTGATGAATGATTATAACAAGCAACAATAGATGGACATCCCTATCATTCCAAAATTAGTCCATAAATCCCTAGGCCTACTAGATAAAAAGAAGAAGATGCCGAAATGGGATACATGCAATGCTTGGAATGAACAAATAGAAGGTGTTTGCCAATTATGGTGTAAGCTTGGTGGACTTTCTAAACCATGTTGTGAGAAGCCATGCTTACAGTAAGGTTTGTATTGTTTGTGATTCTACTATGTTCACCAAGTAGATTATTGTTGAGTATATGATTGGATGTATTGTATGTTGATGGTCTTTGGTCAATGATGTTTACCATTCTCATCTAGTTTGTTGTTAGGTACATATGATGTTATAGATAGGATGGTGCTCAAATTGGTGTTGGATGTTCCTATGGTTTTGAATTTATAGCTTGAACATGTGCTTGCGTAGTTCAATATGGTTAGATAAATTTACATTATCTAGCTATGCATCCTATAGCGCAAGGTTTGTTCACTAGATAAAGCAAGGCTTGATGGTCAACGAAGAAAGTAAAGGGCATATCCAAAAGATAATGACAAAACTTTTTTACAACGAATACCATGGCTAGACCTTCCCTCTCCATTGTGGAGTAATTTATCTCTATATCTGTGAGTTGTCTGCTAGCAAAGCTCATAGGATAATCAAGATTATGTTCACCAAGTTGACTCAAAATAGCTCCCACAACAAACTTTGAGGATTCCTCGATCCACTCAAATATGATCAGCAATTTGTAAAGGGACCTAGTGATCAATGCATAGTTCAATACGAATTGTTAATAGTACCCTATGTGTCTTAAGAAGCATTGAACTCCCTTATAGTTTGTGGGTTGTGGTAGATCGACAATGACTCTGACTTTGGAGAAGTTGGTGGAAATGCCATTCTTAGACACCACATGCCCTAGGATACATCTTTGTTTTACCTAGAATTGGCACTTCAAGGAATTCAAGGAGAGATTATACAACCTACACCACTCAAAAACTACACGAAATTTATATAGGTGTTCCCTCCACAACTAGAGTGAATGCATAGATCATCAACAAACACCTCCAATTCTTGCCTAAGCATGTCTTTGAAGATGGCACACATAATGCGCTAAAAGGGAGCTGGTGCATTTGTAAACCCAAATGGCATGACTATGGAGGCAAACATGCCCCATTCTATCACAAATGTTGTCTTATGCCTATCGTCGAGGTATACCTGCACCTAGGTATAACTTGAGAAGCCTTCCAAGAAGCTATAGGCCTCTTTTCTTGCCATTATTTCAAACATGTGCTCTGTATAGGGTAGTGGATAGTTCTCTCTCTTTGCTGTCGCATTGACTTTTTTATAGTTTATGCACACTCAAATCTTTCCATTCTTCTTCAGGACAATCACTAGGGCGATATTCAGTCTGTGATCAATTTTGTAGATGAATCTTGGGGGGGTCACTCATGAATATATGTATATATAACGTGAGTTCAAAATAAGGGGTTTTTAAAACACCAGTCATATACATTTTTTACATACAAAAGGGTGTCATATAAAGGGGTTACTTACAGATTGAATAGAAAGGGGTTGTGTTTTATTCAAGAAAAGTTCACAGATTAGGATATTTATAAATAGGCCATGAACGCACGTTATATAGAGGATATATATATAGTGAACCCCCAGAGAGATGAATTTGACCTTCAACAACTTATCTATCTCCTCCTTAACCGCATCTGCATGCTTCGAATTCATCGAGTATGGCCAATTGTTTGACTAGTGTTGCATCAGGAGTCATTAGGATGTTATGGGTCACGACCCTCGGATCTCAACTCCCTTGAGTTCATCCAAGAACCAAGTGAATACATCTATATACTCTCACAAGAGAGCAATGAGATCAGCCTCCTCTTGCTCAGTCATGTCATCGTTAGCAATGAACATGGGTCGAGGCTTCTCCCTTTCCCATGCCAAGTTGACTTCCTTGACCTTAGCAATCCCTTCTATTGGTTCATTTGCTTGTCCTTGCCTCTTAGAGCTCCTAACAAGATCACTACCATGTCACCCTTTTTGAACTCTGTGAAGCATTTAGGTAGGTCTTGGGGCTTCCGTTGTTCTTCAACTTCTATCCCCTTTGGCTACTTTTTCTTTTCCTCCTTCAACCACTTACGCCTTAGGTGGGCTAGCAAGTCCCCTTTGGTGCATTTGGTCTCAGCTGGTCGGGGTATTTCTGGATCACTCTCAAAGCTTACTTCTAACTCGGATTTAAACTCACAACCTTCACTAGAAGAAGGAGTTTCCCCTAGTGGTTGCAACTTTGAGGCTGATTCTGTTCTAAGGAGTGGTGTGGTACTTGGTTGAGCTAATTTAGCTTGCTCATAGTCTATCACTCCTAGGTGGTCCAACCAAGTACACTTCCATCCCATTTTGAAGACTCCTCTTTTGATCCTAAAGACATTAGCTTTCCGCGGCTTGGAGTCTACTCGTATGTGTTCAATCACTCAATCATCCGTGTCACACTCAATTGTCTCGGCCTCTTCCTCACTTTCCTCATTCATAGAATAGTAGTCTTTATACTCATCATCTAAATCGTTAACTTTGGACTACTGATCATCTCCTAGGTTTCTATTCTCAGCCCTCTTCTCATCCGTGATCAGTGCCCAATTGTACCTTAGATTCAAGTCATGCACTTTGGTCCACCGCCACTTCGGCTCATTCATGAGATCCTCCAGTGGTTTGAGATTGGCAATTGGGTTACCTGCTAGCTCTCTTATCAAGTATTCAAGGATCCCCTGGAGCTCGAGTTTGCTAGACAGAATTTGGAAAAGGAAAAGTGTTGGGAGAGCTCTTGGTCATCATGCAAAGTGGTACTAATGGTAGGGTCTTACCCTTTGGTAGTTGAGATTTGTGGCTTTACAGGACTTATTGTGACTATCTTTGCAACCTACTTATAATCCTCTTGATCATCTTAGAACGACAAGTCGATGGTGGCCAATACATGCATCCAATCCCACTCATCCTCAGGGCAAGGGATATACTTCATTAATGGCCCATAAGAATTCCTAACCTGTGAGTCTCCTTTCAAGATAACAAAGATGGCATCTAGGTTAGTTAGAGTGGTCTTCCAGGTATCCATCTCGACTCTTACAACCTCCATTCTATTGCCTAAGAATATAAGACCGTTGCTCCAATCTTCTATCACTTGTGTGTTTTGCATCCAAGGTCGGCCTAGCATGATGTCATAGTCCACTCCCTTCATGACTATGAAGTTCACTGAGAACTAGACTCCCGCTATCTCCAAGGGCCAATCTTTTAGCACTCCAAATGGTTTGACCTTCATTCAATTAGCCAACGTGACATTAAACCTTGCGTTCTCCATAGGTGGGTAACCCCAAGCTTGTAGGATTGTATGGCTGAGCACACTGACCCCTGCTCCTATATTTACAATTCCCTTACTTGTAACATCTCCTAACTCACTGATAGGCAAAACTATGTGCATCTCTGTGCCTTCCCAAAAAGCATTTGCGTGCAAAGAATTATGCATTGAGTTCAAGGTTAAGCTCGATATATGTGTTACTACATCATGGTCGGGCAAGTTGGTCACTCCAAGCTCATCAAATCATTCTATCCTCTACTTCAACCCTTGCCTTAGCATTGGATTCTGCCTGAGCATCTCTCCCAAAGATAGAGTCAGAAGGGCTGATACCAATGTTGTGAGTAGGTTGCTAACTGCTTGCTTTCTGTTAGGCTCTACACCCATTTGCCAATTATCTTGGCCAGTATGTCTACCTATGGCATCTAGGCTTTGTCTATGTAGTTCTACGTGGGGTGCAAATGTGTGTCTTGATTTGAATTGAGTGGGTGAGACCAGTGTGCTCCACCAGAGAACTCATTGATTTCGTCTTTGATAACGGGTTTCGCATCTTTTAGGTGTGCTTGGGCTTCTCTCACCCACTCCTTGACCTTATCAACCACTTCTAAATGGTACCTTGGATCATGATATTCTCCAACCTTGGCACTTCTCTTTTTTTATGTCTTAGGAGTAGATGTCTCTACTTTTGCATCCGTAACTTGCTTCCCCTTTGGTAATGTGGTAGCACTATCTATCTCTTAAGCGTAATCTTCATCTTAGCCCTTTTTTTTCTTCTTCTACTACTTTTCTTCCCTATTGAAGCTATCTCAAGGTTGCTAGGTTCGAGTAATGAAATACCGACATGCTTTGCCTGTGCTCGGGTCATGACATTCAAGAGAATTGGCGTGGCTTTGCCATCAGGTGTTTCAACTCCAAACATCCCCAATGGTACAAATGGCATGATAGCCTAACTAGTGGAGGTTTCCACCTAGGGCTCTCGGCATACAAGTGTGTGATCCAACACTCATGGCATCTCAAATTCACATTGTCTCAATTAGCTTGCTCCCTTTTGGGGCATTGAGATGAGATGTGTCCTTGGCGGCATTGGTTCTATCCTCCTAGACCTCTAAGGACCTCTACCTCTTCCCCTGCCCAATGCCATCACTGGTAGTGGTATGAAATCCATCAAGATGGGATTGCCCTCTTCATGGTACATGATGTAAGGGTTTATGTATGCTTCATCCTCGTTCGACTCCTCTATGTAATTACTGGAGCGTCGCTCGGTGAGTGGGTCACGATGAGTCCAAGTGTTCTAGGTATCCCTATGGGGTTGATATCCATCCTAGGGACAGCTGGCTTTGAATCATTGGCTGTGCTGGGAGAGCGAGTGGAGCTCTCCTTTTGAAATGTGGCGGTTTATTCCCTAGGTAGTAAGGCCAATTGTATGGCTATGAGTATGGCAATAGCCTTGATAATTGGGAATGCATTGTATCATGGCCAAACCTATCGCAATTGGCATAGGGTCTGGATCTAGGATCCATGCACTCAGTTGGGAGGTGATTTCCTTAGCAATGCATCCATTGCATATGAGGTCATGTGGGCCTTCTCATCATTTCTTGAAGCTTAGCTAACTCTAACTTCATATCTGCCAACTCTTGGCTTTGGTCAACACTCTTTCCCTTGTCTTGGGTGCTCTAACTAGATCTTTCGCTAATGGTCATAGCTCTCTTTGAGGATCTAGTGGTACTGCCATCTCGGGTCGTGGTTCTAGAGCTTCTCTCCTTAAGGAGGTCAGTCACACGTATGGCTTCTTCAAAGATCCTAGGTAGCACGTTCCTTTGCAAGTCTGGGTTGCTTACCAAAGGCCTTATAAAGCTCTTCATTTTGACTTCTGCTTATAAACATGGTGGAGACCACTTGTTTGCTAGGTCGCTCTCTATGTCTAGGATTCTCTTAAAGAGACTGTGCACATGGGTGATGTAGTCTCGAATATCCTCCTTGTCCTTTTGAATAACATTCATCAACCTAACTATGAGGTTGTCAAAGTATTCCACCTTAGAGAATCTCTTGATGAAGAGACTCTTGAGGTTATTGAAGTTATTGAATTCAACATTATCTAGGCTAGTGTATCATGTCCGTCCTTTGTCTCCTAGGCAAAGTCCAAAAGCTTGTGCACATTGAGCAAGGTCCGTGAGGCCGTTCGCCTCCCATACTTACTAGAACTGCTCCACAAAGCTATATACGTGATTGTCAGGCTAATACTTGTCGAGTTGCTTAGCAACCACAGGTATCCTAGTCTGGCTCTTAGAATTCGAGGTGATTCCCAGTCGTCCTGCTAACAATATAGTCGCTAGGGCTGCTCCGCCTCTGTTTTGCAACTATGTTGTCTAAGAGTCACTTCGTGAGAAGCTCAATTACCCTAAGATCAGCCTCTAAAGCTTTCTCCCTCTTAGCATTTGGTCCTATCTTGTTTCTATTGGCAAGAGCTATGACATGTTGGACCTCATGCATTTTTATGCCTTGTCTTAGCTTTTGAGCTTGTTGCTCTTGTTGTAGGCAGCTTCTCTCCTCCTCTCCTCCTCTAAATCAGCTATGATGTCCTCGACTAGTCTATTGTGAAGCTCCATTTCCTTGCCAACCTTCTCTCCTCCTCTAAATCAGCTATGATGTCCTCGGCTGGTCTACTGTGAAGCTCCATTTTGGTTTGCAGGTCATACCAGGTGATCAGTTGTTGGATGTTGACTTGGAATTCTCCTAAGTCAGGCTCATCATTTTTCAGGTTGGCACTGGTTTGTGACATGTTGCTAGTTTCTTGGGCAACTAGGGTGTTGATCAAATCGATCAAGTTGGGTAGAATTACATCCCTAATAGTGCATGTTGTTGTTGCTCCCTAAGGGCCTCGATGATTTAAGTCTCTCAATATTCAGTGATTGGGATCCTTGGCCACTATTCTATGTTTGGGGTTCTCCTCCTACTAGTGGGTTCATTTAGCTTATCTTATCTTGCATGAATTCCTTGTAATTCAAAACAATCCTCAATGTTGCATGCACTCAAATGCTAGTGGGGTGCTCCTCAATGTGCGCTATGAGAAATCAAGCTTTCAACTTTTCTGGTTCTAGGCTGTCCGATTCTGGATTGTTCGAGTCAATGGTCAAACTATCCGCTTTTTGGAACCATTTGATTCTGGAATGGTTAGTGTTTGTTCGATCGAACGATCTAATTGCGTTTGATTTTGAAAATCGGTTGAGTTCAAGGCAATTGGACATTCTGATTCTAGGAATCAGATAATCCAAATGCGGCGGTGAAAACTAATGCAGACCACCTGAAAATCCATTGTGATGCTCTTGATGCCTCGTCCTAGTCCCAGGCAAGCTCCAGAGTGCTATCAAACCAACTCAGTGATAGCCCATGAATGTGTTCAGTCATCATTCAAATTGAAGCACTCCTTACTTGATTGCTCCCTTGCAAACAACCCGTCCAACTCTGCCTCTCAACTTTGAATGTAGAAATGAGCTTTCCTTTGCTCTCTCTACCTCTTAAACCCCTTGTTCTTCAATCTTCCACTCCCCTTCTTCTGTCTTTTCTCTCTCAATGCATTGAAGCCCCCTTTTTCTTCATGTTTTGCTATGTTTACAAAAGCAATCCTACTATTTGTTTCTCTATTTTTCCTTACCTAGATGCATCCAAATCACAAGCAACCACTTACATTGATCCCACCTACTTACCTAAATTGAAAAAACCAAAAAAACTTACTTGCAAAGGAGATCAAATATTCTTTAACTCCCTCGCTTCCTACCTATCTCAAGCACCACTTCGAGGCAAACCCTACTTCAATGCTCGATTCAAAACGCGCAAGCACTCAAAACTTAAATCCATTTGTCCCAACAATGGAACCAAAATGTGGGAGCTTCTCACCCAACCACTAAGACCCCCCACGGACCGCTTATTGCTTCAAGCATTTCAAGCCAAATGCAACGACTACCTCTCCCATAGTCATACACACTCTCACACATATATTGTAATGAGCTTACCTCCATGCTCGATCAAGTTGCCTCCTCCCTTAATAAGCACTTCGGTAGCTCCACGATCCAAGGTGTTAGCTCAAGCAAGCTTGATCCTTAAGCTCCAAGCTTTATGCTCCATTGCCATGCGCAAGACAAAAGAAGAGAATAGAAGAGAAGAAGAAGAGAGGAAAAGATAGAGAGCTTCTCCACCATGGTCCCTCACCCTCACCACACTCACTGTCTCACACCCCCTCTCTCAAGCACAAGCTCAAGCAAGCAAGAATAAGAAGAAGAAGAAGAAAAAGAGGAGATCTAGTTTTGGCCACACACAAGAATGAGCTTCTTCATTCACTTTTTGCCTTTTATACAAAACCCTAATCCCCTTTGGACACCCATCCCTTTTTTATATGCCCGGCCGTTTTAGCCTAGGTCCCTTTTTCCTCTTTCATTTCCATTTGCATTGTGCCTTCACCCATGCCTGTCTACATTTACAAATTGCATAAGAGGAAGTATGTCGCTCTCTTACAAAATTTAGGGTGTGCCTTTGCATTTAAAATGTGTCTTTCCTCTTTTGCACTCACCTTTTGTGCTCGTCCTAAACTTTTAAGGTTGTCATTGCGCTTTTGGCCTTTTTTTCCTCCTATTTCTTCAGTTGAGCCGCCTTTTTCCGCTTTGCCTTGTATCTTTTTAATTTTCTTTTTTCTTTCTTTGCAATGGGGTTAACAAGGAGCCTTCAAAGAAGTGTCCAGGAGCCAAAGGTGATTGAGTCGGCTAGGAAGAAGAGTAAGGACAACAAGCGCAAACACGTTACCAGTAGCCCCTCTTACTTCTGCTTATATTGGTGATGGTGAGGCTTTAGAAGCACTCTAAGGTACTCAAACACCACACAAAGCCCTAGAACATGCCTCAATAGGCCTTGGTAGGTGTTGGAGCAATGAGAGGTCACCGCATATCTTGAAGGTTGAAGCTATGGCTGCCCATGATTGTGAACTATTGTAGGCCTTCAAATGGAAGCTAAAGCAATGTCGGCTCAAGCTCAAGCTCTTAGGGAAGATGGCTTTGATACTAGTTGTATGGAGTGAGCCCGATAGAGTGGAAGCACGCGGGTGGAAGCAAGAGCTATGGTGGAAGAGAGAGAGAGAGAGAGAGAGAGAGAGAGAGAGAGAGAGAGAGAGAGAGAGAGAGAGAGAGAGAGAGAGAGAAGATGTGGGAACTCCAACAGTCATAATGTGTGACCGGCCTTCCCTTATTCAAATGTCACTAAAAGAATAAAGAATGAAGTGATAGTGATGGGTGCTTGCCACCTACAATATACATGTGTGTGAATATTGTTAGTGTAACTAATACACGGGTAGCTAGGCACAAGCGCCTTTACCCCAACACATTTATACTACATTGAACAACATAATTCCATTACTTAAATTGGATAGAGTGTGCGAACCTAATGTGAAACAAGAGCTTGATTTACGATTGTATCCACCATTGTACATTGACTTTGTATTGTATTTTAGTAAAACTATCTCTTATATCTCCATAATCTAGTTGAAGTGATCCTTGTAAGAGCTAATACAAGGGCAAAAACAATTTGATTGATTGATTAGGGAAATGCCACAAGGCTAAGCATGGAGTGGATAACAATGGTTCATGCTAGAGCTTCTATCAGATAATAAAAAATAAAGATATTAAAGATGTATGTTCAATCTTACTATATTTGGAGCAGGCCACTATGATTGGCACAAAAAAAGGAGCTTGTGTCTATGGAGAGAAGAAATGGAGGAAGGAGAGAGAGAGAGAGAGAGAGAGAGAGAGAGAGAGAGAGAGAGAGAGAGAGAGAGAGAGAGAGAGAGAGGATAAAAGAGAAGAAAGAAAGTGTGTCTATGGAGAGAAAGAGAGAGAGAGAGAGAGAGAGAGGAGAGAAAAAAATGGAGAGGGTATCTTGATCATTAATTCAAACTTTTTCACAAAAAAAAGAGGGGATTGGAGAGAGAATGTGTGTGTAAAAAGAGAGAAAATGGTGGGAGAGAGAGAGAAGAAGAAGAAGAAGAAAATAAGAGATTGAGTGAAAGGGGAAAATGGGGAAGGGAGGGAGAAAGAGAGAAGCAAAACCTAACTTGCCTTGGTTTGGGACATTCTGATGGAAATTTGTTACCACTACAATTTATGCATTGGACATAGACCTATAGGTATTCCTAGGCTTTAGACTCTCTACTTATCTCATCAATGCATGGCTTTTCTACTTGTGTGACAATTTCTTGCAATATATTATTATCATCCATTTGGTGACCTTTTCTTGAAAGAAAGTATGCTCATCCACTTGGCTATCAATACTCCTTTCCTTATGCAGGTCATGGACTTGGATTACTTCTTCAAAACCTCTATTTAGATCAATTGAATCTATGCTAGAGTTGCTAGCAATGGCTTCATAGAGACTCACACCTCAAAGTTGATGAGAGCCCTAGAGATAACCTTCTTTGGAGGTTTATCATTTCTTGGTATTAGTTTAAACCAATCTTGGACTCTATATACATAATCATAGATGGATTCTTTCATGGGTCAAACTATGAGATTGCCTCAACATAGCCTACCTTAGTGAATCTCTTGATAAAGAGATCCTTAAGGGTTGAGAAGTCAACGTTTTTGGTAAAGTCTAAGATAGCAAACCAAGTTTTCATTTTCTTGCGTAGGCCTAGGCAAAAGGTTTGAGCTATCTTGTCCATAGTTATGATACCATTGAATTCACAAACTTGCTAAAAAGCTATAGGAGTCATCTCCAAATTAACTAATTTATGACAAGGGATTTTGTCTTGCTCCTTGTTTGTGGTCCATAACCCAAATGACTAAGTAGATTTGTTGCTAGTTTGAGTTGTTTTGTTTGTAGATTTTTGGATGCCTTTTAGCCCAACTTTCTCATTTTTTAACTTATTTGAACATACTTGCCTAGTCATCCTGGTCTATTATTACTCTTGTTATGGTATCAAATCTATGATCTTTTATGTACTTAATTTGTTTCCTCAACTACTCTTTAGTCTTTCCTTCTAGGCTTCCAGATCCTATATCATTAATAAGTTTAATGGAGTCATTGGATCCTTTAGGGAGTTGTGAAATAAGAAACCCTTTAAAAATTGGGTTTATATTAGGGCATGACATTTCTTGTAGAAGCTCAATTCTACTTACAATATCCCCCACAAGTTCTTCTTTTACTTGGACTTCAAGGTGCTCTAATTTGACTCTTCAAATTACATGTACCGCTCCTAAGTTTGAGGATTTAAATGTTTTTGAAGCTCTTTTAAATTTCATTTCTTTTATCTCAAGGTTTGGTGTAAGCTTTGTGGCTTTAGGTCTATTAGTATGTGCTCTCTATGTTTTCAATGGAATGCAAATTTCCTAGTCTTTGGGGTTTGAGATAAGTGATTGAGTCCCTAAATTATTGCACCATTTAGAATATAAAGATACTAAGTTTTACTTGTTTTGGATTGTTATTTTCCACCCTTAGATGTGCAAACTAGGTGCATCGAGAATGAAGCATACTAAAGATAAATAAGCAAACACCATCTTGAGGTGGCTAAATTTTCACCTCCCTCTCAGCTTTTGGACTTGCTCAAGCAAACATTTTCAACTCACTTCCCTCATTTCTTCCTTTTGGACATATTTGAGGTTTGAATGTTAGTATTCTCCCTCATAATTTTCTTTCTCCCAACTCTCTTTCTACCCTTTTGTATATGCTCACCTTTTCTGTCTTACATTTGTCGCTCAACTTCACACACACACACACACACACACACACACACACACACACACACACACACACACACACACACACACACACACACACACACACACACACACACACACACACACACACACACACACACACACACACACACACACACACACACACACACACACACACACACACACACACACACACACACACACACACACACACACACACACACACACACACACACACACACACAATGTACTTAATATGTGCATGGAACACTAGATTCTATGCAATTGCCAATGTGCTCTGACTTTTAGTGAAGATGGTGGTGACAACTGACTATCGAGCACCCAAATTAGTCAAAAGACATCTAAGCCAAATATACTTGACCATACTTATGAAGGTTGCCATGTACTCAGCTTCAACCAAGTGGCCTATGTCTCTTACATTCAATGATTGTCCCCCCCAAAGAGCAAGAGGAGCCTATAATCTTAATGGAAAGAAGTCATTTCTAGGAGAGAAAGATATGACATATTAGAGGAAGTAAACACAAGTACTATTACTAAATTAGCCTAACTATGCCATAATTACTAAGCCCTCATACAAGCTCCTTATGGTATTCCTGTGGATTAAGGAATGCCATGAAGCTTACGAGAAGCTTAGAAGGCCCTAATTTTCATATCTACATTATGATCCTCACATAAGACATCACTTTGCATGTGCATATCGATGCATCAGAAAGAGCTATTAGGGGCTTTGCCTACCTAATGATTATAAGTTTTATTAGTTGACAACTCAAGGAAGCTAAATTGAGTCAAAAGCTCAATGAAGCTAAATTGACTTACTCCATGATTGAAACAAGAGGTTTGAGGATGGTTTACATAATCAAGAAATCTAAGCATTACCTTCTGGCCACCCCATTCACTTTCTTTGTTGATAATCAATCACTACTTTAACTTGTAAACAAGGCATGTGCTACAGGGCAACTAGTATTATGGTTTTTTTTTGTTGCTTGATTTTGACTTCTTTATAGTGGTGTGAAAGGAGAAAAAATATCACATTGTAGGCCACATGTCTCAAGGGGGAGAACTTGCCTAAGGGAGATGACAGCCTTCCCTACACCCACTTGTTTTTACTTTAACAAGAAGAGGCCAAGCTATTCAAATCTAAAGTGACACCATATTGAGTAGATCACAATTGAAGCCTTAGGTAATGGACTACTTGAAAGGCCCATTGAGAAAGCATGATTGTGAACACTATTTCTTAAAACTGGACCTAATCAATTGATAGCTAGATCATTGTATTGGTTATGTTGATATAATATTAAGTAGATGTGTGTGCAAACACGAGGTTGTCAATGTTTTTCAAGAAGAAAATGGAGTAATAGCTAGAGAATAATTCAATGTTAATACCATTGAACCATTGATAGAAACTTCAATTGGAGGTGTGATAGCCTACCTTATTTAAGGATGTAGTGCAATTTGTCAAGCATTGTGACATGTGCTAGCATATTGAGGTCTCAATCAAGAAAGATAGTATGAGTTTGATACCCATCATAGCCTATTAGCTATTTGAGAAGTGAAGAATAGACTTCATTGGCCTTATTGGCCCAATTTTGCAATGATCATAAGCACAATATATCATTGTTTCTATGGATTATCTAATGGAGTAGGATGAGGCAAGAGCCATAAGAAAGAATGATGCCTAAACCACAACAAACTTCCTAATGAGAGCAAGTCATGTCAAGAGTTGACAATCCCATATGTTGGGGGTAAAGGCGCCTCCGCAGCCACCCGTGTATTACTACACTAACAGTACCCGCCACTGCACAGTGCAGGTGGCGAGCGCCCATCACAATCACTTATTCTTTATTCTTTTAGTGACAGTTTGAATAAAGGAAGGCATGGCCACACATTGTGGTTGTTGGAGTTCCCATTCGTGTCTCTCTCTCTTCTTGCTCTTGCTCTCCGCCATAGCTCACTTCCAAGCAAGCTTCAATCCTTCTCACCTTTCAATTGGTATCAGAGCAAGGCTTCCCAACTTCGTGAGCTTGGTTCGTGGCATTCTTAGCTTCCATTCAAATAGCTACAGCATTGGGTCTCCTTCCCGGCAGCCATAGCTGACCTTCCCAAGCTCCCGTCACTCCCCGGCTTCCTGAGCACCTTCCCGGCCTATTGAGGCACCCTCAAGGCATTGCTAAAGAGGTATTGAAGTGTCCTTTTAGTGCTTTTCTTCATTTCTCAAGTTGTAGTCAAATAGGGTAGCCATAGCTCAAACCCTTGGAGCTTGGATCTTACTCCCTCTTGCATTTGGGCACTTGAGGCTTGTTGTGGGCCTCCCTTAGCACCCCCCGAATCCTTCAA
The DNA here is from genome assembly GCF_053477565.2 of Lygodium microphyllum. Lineage (NCBI taxonomy): Eukaryota > Viridiplantae > Streptophyta > Polypodiopsida > Schizaeales > Lygodiaceae > Lygodium > Lygodium microphyllum. Next base: position 123,747,479 of record NC_141162.1, on the reverse strand, counting down.
CCACTACCATTGAGGCCACGCGGATGCACAGGAGTAGAAGAAGAGATTAGCAAATTTGCACCATTTTTTTGGCTATTCTGGACATCACACTACAACAGCTCACCTACTACTCATTGATGGCTATGTCTTGCTTCTTCGGGCTTGGCAATGGTCTTCAACTTCGGTTGAAACCTCCTTGATCATTGGTATCAGTTTTGGGTCTAATTTGTACATTCCCAGGACTGTTTATAGTAGTCCCACAGTCATGTTATACAGAAGTAACATTGGCATCTAATGCTATGCTTGTTTGGGCACTTCTACTTAACTAGTTTGGTACCTATTGATGCCCGATTGTTTGGGGGATGCAAGGCACATGTTATGCCATCATTTTCGACTAATTTTCTTGCTGAAAATACTCAGTTTTGAACAATAAATCATTGATATGCCACAGTAGGCTAAAGCCTATTATCTCATGTTTGGTTATGCCTATTGGTTTCAGGCTATGTCTTTGGGATATGCAATGAAGTATTGACCTTCGGGGTACGACATTGATCTTGTATTTGGTTCCGGAATGCTTTTGAGCTTGTATTAAGCTCCGACTTGGTTGTTCTTCACTACCATTTGGCTTCAGTTGGCATGCTTTGGATCGGTCTATGCCTATTGTCACTGCTTGACATTTATGCCTCTTGCATTTATGCTTTGGTTAGATATGGATGCCACTTGGTTTGCCCATGCTTGATAGTTACTTGGAGCTTCATCTTTAGATGTATTTGAGAATTTTGGATCTACTGGGCATTACATTTGGTTGTCAGTTACATGCTCTCTGAATGCTTCCAGGCTTATGCTTTACGGGTTTGAGAGAGCTTGGGATTTATGCTCCGGATGTACCCTATTGGGATTTGGCATGTCTGATGCTATGTATTTAATGTATTAGAGTGTTGCTTGCTCTCTTTGCATCTGATTTCACTTCCAGTGGGAGCCTCTTGGTATATTCGGATGTACGCAGAGTCTTATTTACAGATGAGCTTGAACTTGTGGGATAGTCACATGCATTTACTCTCTTGAGAGCTTTATGCCAGTAGTTTGTCTGTAGTGGGCTGATTTGATACGACTATTGAGGCACGCACCTATCTATGTCACAGGTTTGTCAATTTTGTATGCATCTTCGATGGTTATGTATTGAGCTTCTTGCTCTATCAGTTGTGCTTGTGCTTGTGCTGCTTGATCTCTTGTCTTATCCCAAGACCCATTACATGCATGACTTCTGGACCTATGAGATGTCTCTTGCCTGACAGGTTATTGGTTTGACAGTTCTTGGTACCTTCTTGCCCCTATAAACTCATTGTTGGATGTATCTTGTTACCTGGCAGTTGCAGTGACATATGTATCAGTGATTGCTTCATTTTTGGGATAGTTTTACATACTGCTGTCATTTATTACAGCAAGCTGAAATTTGTAGATTTTGAGCACTTCTATGAGGGTCATGCTTACTATTTGATGTTATCTTGGTCATATTTAGTGGATAGGTGCTTCTCTTGGTGAAATCTACCCTTTCAGCCAGTTTTAGCAGTGGTTTTAGTGCATTTTTTACTAATTACAACAACTTGCAATTTTACTTTTTTGCTTTGATTTGGGATAGTATGGCTGGTCATTTGAAAGATATAGCTCTCTTTAACATTACCGAATTGGATGGTACCAACTATGGGTATTGGAAGTCCCAAATATGGCAGGTTTTGGTGCAGAAGTTGCATATTAAGCCCTTGCGTTTCAAGGATGTTAAACCTGAGGATATGGATGATGATCTTTGGATGGAAGTTGATGATCTATGCAAGTTTACCATTATTTTGTCACTCTCAGAAGAGGTCCATTATAATGTTGTTGAAGATGAGAATTAGAGTGCATGGGATTTATGGGAGAAGATTCAGGAGCTTTATGCGCAGCAGAGTCCTGCGTCACAGATGTATTGGCTGAAGCAGTTAATGGACCTTCACATGAAGGAGGGGACCTCACTTTCATCTCATTTCAGTCAATTTCATGCTATCATGAAGAGTTTGTTGTCATAGGGTATTGAGTTCAAAGACAACTTGCACCCGTTGTTTCTGCTTGGCACAATCATGGGATGTATTCCATACTGCCATATGCACGAACAAGCTTGATGGGCTAAAAATCAAAGATGTTGATAGTGCTTTATTGACTGAGGAAATCAACAAGAGAAACAATGATGCTTCCCGCTCTTCACATGCATTGACCGTTAGAGGTGGCAGAAATGGTAGGCATGATAATGATCATAAGGGCAAGGACTCTCAGAAGTCCAGGTCCAAGTTACATGGTCGCAGTAAGTCTCGTGGATGGAAGTCTGATCTTACCTGTCATTATTGTGGGAAAGCAGGACATATTAGGTCGTAGTGCCATAAAATACGCAATGATAAGTGTAAGGAAAAGGGAAAAAAAAAAGTTCAGGAAAAGTCTTATGAGCGCAGTATTGTACCTGCAAATTCCAATGTGAAGATAGAAGAGGTTAATGTCATGCAGGCCACTGATTCAGATGATGATTATATACTTGCAGCTTCTTCATGCAATGCCTTACAGGCTTCTGAGATACATTCTATGTATAGCTGGCTCTTGGATTCGAGTGCATCCTTTCATGTGACACCTTGTCGAGATTGGTTTCATACCTATCGTACTATCTCTAGTTCTATGCGCCTTGGTGATGACAGATCTCTTGACATTGTGGGCATTGGAGATGTTAGGCTGTAGTTTCCTTCTGGTAGTTCTTTTGTTTTGCATGATGTATGCCATGTACCTGCGTTGACTCGCAACCTTATGTCCACTAGACAGCTTGATGATACAAGGTTTTTTGTGTCTTTTGGAGACTCTGCATGGAAGATTACTCATGGCAGGCTTGTACTTGCAAGAGGTGCCAAGTTTGGCAGCCTCTATCCCTTACTTGTATCAGGAGCTACATTGGATCATGTTTTGTTTGTGGGTTCTATTCCCCATGTATCCCTTTGGCATACTCATTTGGGGCATATGTCTCTTAAAGGAATGAAAATGCTCCATGCTTTGCAGTATCTTCCGTCTTTTTGACTCCACATTTTGATTCTTGTGATCATTGTTTATATGGCAAACAAACTAGAAATACGCATAAAAAGTCTGGTAAGAAATGCATGGGTGAGCCCTTGGCTCTTGTGCACTCAGATGTATGTGGATCCATGCCCTGTCAATCACTTGGTGGGGCAAAGTACTTTGTTAATTTCATAGATGATTACTCACGTAAGGTTTGGGCTTATCCCATAAAAAGAAAATCCGATGTCTTAGACACATTCCAGCATTGGCTTGCATTGGCAGAGAACCAGTCTGGGAAAAGGCTCAAATGCCTAAGGTCAGATAATGGGGGTGAGTATGTATCACGTGCTTTTGAGCAGTTTTGTGATGAGCGGGGTATTAAGCGTCAGTTGACCGCCCCTTACACCCCACCCCAGAATGATATGGTTGAACGCATAAATAGGACCATTCAAGAAAGGGTCCGTAGCATGCTTAGCGAGGCTGGCTTGCCGCAACACTTTTGGGCTGAGGCAATTACTACTGCAGTGCATCTCATTAACAGGTCGCCTAGCAATGGCATAGACTTTCAGGTTGCAGAGGAGGTATGGGCAGGCAAGCCCCCCTCTTATGATCATTTGCGTGTCTTTAGATGTGAGGCATTTTGCCATGTGCCCAAGGACAAATGCAATAAGTTGGATCCTAAAAGTGTTAAATTCATTTTCATTGGCTACAGAGATGCAGGAGAGATGGGTTACCGTCTATGGGACCTGTAGGCGCGAAAAGTGACTTGCAGTCATGATGTCATCTTTCATGAGAGGACAAAATGCATATGCAGCCTGAAAAAGTGGTTGAGGTACGAAGAGTTATCTTTCAGGAGGAGCCACCTGCTCCCATTCAACCCGCCGCTCCACGACTAGCTAGACAACGCGTAGCATCACCTGATGCTCATGGCCCAGATGTTAGACATGCTGATGTTAGACATGATGTTGGTCAGGTAGCAGAGCCTCGATTGAGGCATTCTACTAGAGATGGACGACCTCCTGACCGTTTTGCACCCTCTATGGATTATGTACTGGTTACAGATGCAGGAGAACCTCTCACTTATGATGAGGCTATGCATAAGGGTGATTGTCACTCTTGGGAGAGGGCTATGCAGTCTGAGCTTGACTCATTGCATAAGAATGAGACTTGGGATTTGGTTTCCTTGCCTCAAGGTAAGAAGGCTTTGCCATGCAAGTGGGTGTACAAGCTGAAAAGTACCCCTGGATGCCCCAAGTCGGCATACAAGGCTCGATTGGTTGCTAAGGGTTTTAAGCAGGAGCATGGTGTTGACTTTGATGAAGTATTTTCTCCAGTGGTCAAGATGACCACCCTACGCTTAGTCTTGGCCTTGGTTGCACAACTTGACCTGGACTTGTACCAGATGGATGTCAAGACAACTTTTTTACATGGGGACTTGCATGATGAGATTTACATGGAGCAGCCAAAGGGCTTTGCAGACCCTAGCAGGGAACACCTAGTGTGCAAACTAAAGAAGAGTATATATGGCTTGAAGCAGGCACCTAGGGAATGGTACCATAAGTTTGATGTATTCATGCAGTCACAGGGCTACAGTCGCAATGCTATGGATCCGTGCTTGTATACAAAGAAAGCCCGTGATGGTTCTTTACTGATTTTGGTACTCTATGCGGATGATATGCTTTTAGTAGGGACAGCTCGTGAGGAAGTAGATACTCTTAAGGCTCAGCTCAAGAAGAGATTTGAGATGAAAGATCTAGGACAGGCCTCTCATATACTTGGTATACACATTATGCGCAATAGATCCCAGGGACTACTCTATTTGTCACAGAGGGAGTACATTCATAAAGTCCTTGAGTGCTTCCACATGCAGGATGTTAAGTTTATTAACTGCCCATTACCTTCTCACGTGAAGGTTTCACAAGCTGATTGTTCGCAAATAGATGAGTAGGAGGGCCGAGATGGCCAAGATTCCCTATGCATCAGCCGTGGGCAGTCTTAGTATGCCATGATAGCCACCCGTCCAGATATTGCTTTTGCAATTGGGGTTGTGGCACGTTATATGGCTACACCTAGCAAGAAACATTGGGATGCCGTGAAGGGTATCATGAGGTACCTGAAGGGCACAACAGATATGTGTCTTTGTTATGGCAGCTAGGATACAGGAGTCGTGGGGTACACTGACTCTGATTATGTAGGACACGCCGATAGTAGGAAGTCCACTTCTGGCTATGTCTTCACTTATGCTGGAGGGGCTATCTCTTGGATGTCCAGGGCGCAGAAGTGTACGGCTCTTTCCACTACAGAGGCCGAGTATATTGCAACCACTGAGGCTTGCAAGGAGGCTATATGATTAGACCGTTTGATTGCAAGCCTTGGTATGACAGATGCTATGCCTGCGCTGCATTCAGATTCTATGAGTGCCATTCAGCTGGCCAAGAGTCTGGTCTTCCATGCGAAGACGAAACATATTGAGGTGAGGTATCACTTCATTCACAAGGTCGTTGAGGACAGATCTGTTGACCTTGTCAAGATTCCGATTGAGCAAAATCCTGCAAACTTGTTCATGAAAAGTCTCACTATCGAGCGCTTTGCCTTCCTCAGGAGATTGATGGGCATTGGATGAGATGACGTCTTTTTCCTCATCCTGTTGTACATTTGTACATGTTGTATTGTCTTTTCTTTTTTCTCGCTCAGTGGGGCAGATTCACCTTTAAGTGGGAGGTTGTTGGGGGTAAAGGCTTCTCTGCCTAGCTGCCCGTGTATTACTACACTGACAGTATCCGCCACTGCACACTCCAGGTGGTGGACGCCCGTCACAATCACTTATTCTTTATTCTTTTAGTGACAGTTTGAATAAAGGAAGGCCCGGCCACACATTGTGGTTGCTGGAGTTCCCATTTGTGTATCTCTCTCTCTTCTTGCTCTTGCTCTTCGCCATAACTCACTTCCAAGCAAGCTTCAATCCTTCTCACCTTTCACCATAGAGTTGGTGAGTCACCAAGAAAAACACTTCTTAAATGAAGTAATCAAACTTCTTTTGTTGACCTTTTTGGTCATTCATGAAAAGTTATCTTTTCTCTACCCACAAGAAAATGGATATTTTGAGCCTATGGATAAAACTTTGATCACCATATTAATGGTGATCAAAGTTATGTTCTCTCTATCCATAAGAAAATGGATATTTTGAGCCTATGGACAAAACTTTGATCACCATAGTAATGGAGGTAGTCCCCTCCACTCGAAGAGAGTAGGACAATAAGTTCATGGCAACACCATGGGCTTATCAAAGTGCTTACAAGTCAGCAACTTGGTAGACCCCTTTTATGCTAATGTATTGACATTGACACAAATTTACCCAATTTTTGGTCTTGAGCTTGAATTGCAATTCAAGATCAATGGGATAAACTGGAGTGGACTAAGAGACTTGTGCAAAGAGAGAGAGAGAGAGAGAGAGAGAGAGAGAGAGAGAGAGAGAGAGAGAGAGAGAGAGAGAGAGAGAGAGAGAGAGAGAGAGAGAGAGAGAGAGAGAGAGAGAGAGAGAGAGAGAGAGAGAGAGAGAGAGAGAGAGGTATGCATGTGTGTTCATGCACACACACAAACACATAGTATGTGTTTGTGTGAGTGTGAAAGTGCATTGAAGGGAGAAGCCCTTCAATGCACTGAAGGGAGAAGTCCTGAGTGGAAGTATGCGAGTGGAATCAAGAGCTATGGTGGAAGAAGCAAGAGAGAAGAGTAAGATACACAAAGTGTGTGCTTGTTTGAGTGTGAAAGTGCATTGAAGGGAGAAGCCCTGAGCGGAAGCATGTGAGTGGAATCAAGAGCTATGGTGGAAGAAGCAAGAGAGAAAGAGTAAGATACATAGGATGTGGGAACTCCAACAAACACTATGTGATTGACCTTCCCTTATTCAATTGTCGCTAAAAGAATAATAAAGAATGAAGTGACAGTGATGGAAGCCTGCCACCTATAGTACATATGTGTGCGGGTACTATCAATGTAATGAATATACATGCAATCAGGCACATGCACCTTTACCCCCAACAACTTCCCACTTGGAGGAAGAAGCAAGAGAGCAAGAGAAAGAGACACATGATATGAGAACTCCAACAATCACAATGCATGACCGGCCTTTCCTTATTCAAATGTCATTGAAAGAATAAAGAATGAAGTGATAGCGATGGGCGCCTATCACTTGCAGTGTGTAGGTACTGTTAGTTTAATGAATACACAGGCGGTTAGGCACATGCACCTTTACCCCCAACATGCATGGAAAAAGCTTTTCTTTTCTTCTTACTTCCTTTCTTTTCATTCCTTCTTCTCTTTGATCATGGTAGTGATTGTGTTCAAATTGAAGAGAACAAGGTTATGGTAATCAAGTAGCTTATCCAATAATTGCGAGACCATTTCTTACTACCTCCTGTAGCCTTGACTACAATAAAAGAGAGAAAAGGGCGAGTGTACTATACCATGCTCGTTAAGCCATTCTTGTGTAGTAGAGCATAAGGGGTGCATTGCTTGGATTACAACATAGAGTACGAGCCAACTAGGTGAGTGCTAGCTCAAGCTATCAAGAGTAGAGTGCTTGAAGAACTAAGAATTTGATCTAGTCCCGTCATGGTTTGGTCTAGCTTAAAGTACACAATTAGCTTGAGTAGTAAGCCTTTAATCTTTAATAAGGTGAGAAAGGATCTAGAACATAAAAATGGCACTTTAGCTCGAGTAGTAAGTCTTTAATCTTTAGTAATGTGAGGAAGGATTTGGAACATAGAAATGGAACCTTAGCTCTTAATGCAAGGGAGAAATGGAGATGTCCTAATTATAGTCCCAAAAATGGAAGAATAGGCTAAAGCTAGATTTAGTATGGTTTTAATGGAAAAAATATATATTGTTAAGAAAGTGCTTGTCTTACTTGGCAAGCTTAAATTCAAAGCTCATAAATCTAGATTGGTTTGTAAGACAGTTAGATTAGTTGCTTCATCATGTGCCTTGGAACTTTTTCTAGCCCATTGCTTTTTTAGCACACTTGCCTTTGGTGAGTAAATGTTACTACAATATCTTTTCACATAAAGAAAAACAACCACCAACAATTGCTAGTACGTAATAACTTGAGAGAAGGAGATGAAAATAAGTGAAAATAGGAGAATGAAAGAAAAAAGAAATCATTAGTAAGCACACTTCTCTCTCATTCACTCCTTGCTCAAGAAAGTGAAAGAATGTTGGAGAAAAGTAACCTCTTTCTATGGGATCCATTGATCTCTTTTTGGGGGGTGATTGGCTACTAGCGTACTTATCTTAGACTGAGAGTAAACCATGTTTAGACCTTGGCAATATCTACAAAGTGCATTATGACTAGTGTTCATGAAAAATATTTTTGGTAGTAGCAAATACAAAAACTTTTGACTTGAAAAATTGGAGGGATGTTTAGACCTTCTTCTTTGAAATTCTAAAATTTTTTGAAAGAATTTTGCAATTCATTTCACATTAAACCTTGGTTTTATTGTGAACACACTGGTCGCATGACTAGGCCCTTGCCCTTGTACCTTGAGTCTTTGAGTCTTAAGATCATGTGAAAGACCATATATAGGCAATTAGTTGAGTCTTAATATCATAAAATTAAATTATACGTGTGATTATCTTTGGCAAAAACTTGCATCTCATGTTATTTTACATTAAACCTCGGTTTTTCGCGAACACTTCTTGCACAATCAACCCCTCGAACCTAAGGCTTGGATGTATAAATATAATGTGAAAAACCACATATAGCAAATTACACATTTGAAGCTTTAGTATCATCTCGAAATCTACATGGGAAATTAGATTAGACGCCTGATTATCTTTGGCTTTCCTCTTTGTTGGCTCTTGTTTTTAGCCTGACATTGGAAGGGCATCGGAAGAAGAGAGGGCTGCTCCCAATTCTGGAAGCCTGCACGATTCGATCCTGTTTCTTGTTCCTCCATGGAATCAGAGAGGCCTTGCCGACTTTCCCAGTGATATCACACATCCTTTTGTCTTCTTGTTCTTTCTTCGTATCAGAGAGGCCTCTTCCATTGTCTTATCCTTGAATAACTTGCATTGCCCTTGCCTGAATGGATTATATTGCCATCCATATAGATACAACCTATCCGAGCTTGCCTCCACATCGCAGCTTTTGATCCTGAGCACGAAGATGGTTACCAAGAATTCTGCGGAAAGAAGAAGACATCTTACAAGTCTTTTCCGGTTATGAATGAAGGTAATCGCCTGGTTCATTATTTTCTAATTTGCTCTTTTTTTGATGATTAACTGATTGACTTACATGTTTTTTTCTTTTTAGTGATTGCCTAATGTTGTAGTAATTCGGTAAAATCTGCGTCGATCCCTGAAGATCACAATGTCTCATTGTATGCACAGTCACACTGCTTTCTGATGTTTTTAAGTTTTAAGTAATTTTCTTACAGGTTTTTGGCCTTTTAGTGATTGTCCACCAATGGTGTAGTAACATGTTCATTTTCTCATGTTTTTGAGCTTTAAGTATTGCCTTACATGTTTTTTGCCTTTTGATGATTGTCCAAGGGTTTAGTAATTCTATACCAATCTGTGACAATCACTGAAAATCACAATGCCTCATTGTATGCATAGTCACACTGAAAATCACAGGTCATTTTCTTATGTTTTTGAGTTTTAAGCGATTGTCTTACATGTTTTTACTTTTTAGTGATTGTCTAATGGTCTAGTAATTCTATAAAATCCTGTGATGATCACTGAAAATTACAATGCATCATTCTATGAATATTTGAACCTTTTAAGTGATTGTCTTACATGTGATTCCTTTTTACTGATTGTACAGCGGTCCAGTAATTCTATTCAAATCTCTGATTATCACTGAAAATTACAATGCATCATTGCATGAATAGTCACACTCAAAATTTCAATTCATCTACTGAACAATCGTTGAAACCTTCCCATCCATTTTTTAATATGTGTAGTCATATGCATGCTTCTTAGATGTGTGGGAAAACTTGTGCAGGATTTGGGTGCCGTGCACTGAAACTGTTGCTGTTGGAAGGATCTCTTCTGTGTGGCAAGCTGGAGCGTTTTGCTGTTTGGGTAGGGGCTAGTGTAGCCTCTGCCTTCTTTGCATCTTTGGAGCGCTGCTCTTGCATCAATCTGGAGGTTGCAGATGCTGAGGAGGATGAGGAAGCGGACATCAGACCCTTGATACCAGTAGATAGAGAGCCTATCCATCATGAAAGATGTATTGCCAATCAGCCTGAGCGACAAAGTCAAATGGACGAGAAAGCAGCTAGTAAACCAGGTGTTGGCTGAAATTGTAAGTGTCTTCTCCTAATCAAACAGTCAACACCTTTCATTGCATTCATTCAAAATTGGTTGTGCTTGCAGTGCTTGTGACATTCATGTCTTACAAAGTTGTGTTATAAATGACATGGATTATGAATACTTTGTTACGGTTGTACAAGTTAAACCTTACCTCTGAGACATCAGTGGTCAAAACCCTTTTCAACTGTAAGCTGAACAAGCCCCCCCAAGACCAAATCCCAAGCAGCACAAAAAAAAATCCCTCCCCAAAGAAAAAATTATCACCCCTAAAAGAAGAGGAGTTGGTGCTTCTAGTTGTCTTAGGTGGAAAGTAGGAACATTGTATCATTAGCTTTTTTTTCGTTTTTTCTTATTTTTTGTAGTTGAAACTTTGAATGTTCAACTACAGGGAAAGAGGACATATTTCCCCTGATTGTCCATATCCAAGAAGAACATGAAGGGAGATGTATCCCATGCCACAATAGAATGCTAGGCAAGATAGCATATAGCAGCAGGAACAATGACAACTTGAATCTGCTAGGTAACAATTGAAAAGGAGACATGATGAAGGCTCATTTGGTATATATCTAATTGAAACCAACATGTTTGATGATGAAAAAATGTAGATGGTCTAGCTAATAAGAGAGCTAGAGAGGGTGAAACCAACCTTCCTCCACGGATAGGGTGGTAAATAACTTGATTAAGTACTAGTTACAACAAGCATAAAATTCATGTAAACTAAAAATGCACACTTTACCACTTTAATCCTGGACATTAGACATCCGGTTGGCCCCAAAATTGGCACCCCTTGCAATATTTCATCTTATATTAAAAATGGAAGGAGGACAACTAAGATTCTCTAATCCCCTCCGCTAATCCAAGTGTCTCTTGTTGTAAAAAATGACTAGCAAGCCTTTAAACTATTTTATCTTTTGGTTTGCTTAGGGATTGGCCTTCACCTTACTCCTTGAAATACAAATTTAGTCCCAAATCTGATATTGACTAGTTGGCCTTTTGAATCTCCTTGAAATTCCTCAATTTCAAATGCTGGAATTCAAGTCCTAGGTTCTCAATTTTGAGCACGCATCTTGAGGCGACTGCCAAATCCTAATTTCTGCTGTAAATTAGGGTTTATATTGGAGATTGATTACAAACTCTTCCTTTGATGGCTCAAATTGCATGAAAATGTTGAGATAACTTGAGAAATGGCCGGGGAATGAGAGAGAATGCCGTAGAGAGAGAAATTTCAGAGTTTCATTGTCGTGAGAAACACTGAAAAACTGTTGCTGTCGTGCTCAAACAGCCATGGAACCTATTACCTACAGCTTAGGACCACCAGAAAGACTGCTGTCTCCTCTTGTATATTGTCACTTGCACCAGAAGGACCTTGGGTTGTTGTCATCTGTTATCAGATTAGTCAGCTCAGGGTGAGTGTGTGCTGTAGAGGTTGTGGCCTTTTTATAGTTTTTTTTTTGGCATTTTCTGGTGTCCTTTTTAGGGCTAGGGAGCATTTAATGCTGGTCGACCAACATTAAATGCTGGCCGACTGCATTTGATGCTCCCCCCATTTTATACCTATATATTGTTGGGGCTCCTTCTCCTCTTCAGTACTTCAGCCATCATTTGTGGATTCTTCTGGGGAGAGAGGAGCCGGTGCTAGGGTGCCCACACAGCCACCCACACAGCCAGTGACTCACTGTTGTATGCTGTTGTCTCGTGTTCGATATGGATTCCGTTTCCCGAGCATACATTTGAGTTCTCATCTGTATTCGTCTTTATTCTTTCTCTTGTCTTGTGTTTCAGTAGTTTATTGCAGCATGTTGTTTATGCTTCCATTGCTGCACCACTTCTGACATGGTATTAGTTTTCAGGTGTTGTGTTTCTGTTGTGTTTTATTGCTGTTTTTAGGACTGATTTAACCCTCTGCTGCCCTGGCGACTGTTGTCAACCGGGTTGCGACCAGATTTTGCTTTCATACTCTGCGTTTTGATCAGCATATGCATCATCTGCCTGTCCAGCACCTCTTCCTACCTGTGTTTTCCTCATCAGGTTGCTGGCGACAATTTCCTACACTTGTTTAGGCAGAGTACAACCTGCGTTTTGCTATTTACAGCACTATTTTGGGCTGGGCGATTGGCAGAACAAACCGTTTTTGCTGTTTCTAGTAGATTTAAACTGATTTTTTGACATTGTGCAGCAGATTTTGGCTTCTTTTGATCAGTTTTTGGGTTATCCTACACGTGAACTCTTGTTTTTTGCAGTCTGTGCTCGTGGTTTGGCTGTGTTCCCTCTCCCAATCCCTTCTTTTCTCTACTTCTTTTCTAAATCCTCTCTAGATGGCTCCTCCATGCACATCCACTGATGACAAGCTCCATGGACCTGATTATTACACATGGAGTGTAGTGATGAAGGCTTGGTTTATTCAGAAGCGGTTATGGTACGTGGTTAATAGAGTTGCGGCACGTCCTCGACAATCTTCTCCAGTTCCATTTGATTTTGATGCAGACAACCATGAGGAGGCAGTGCTTACATGGGATACGGATGATGCGCGTGCTTATTCAGCCTTACTTCGATGTATTTCCAAAGAAATCCTATTGGCAGTCACCTCTTGTACGACGGCTTCAGACGTATGGTTGAAGTTAGAGTTGATGTACGAGGCTTCTTCCACCATGTGGGCCGTTACTCTCTATGGCCAGCTCCAACAATTAAAGTTTGAATCCAAAGATACGATTCAATCCTTCCTACTTCGTGTTACCCAACTCCAGGACCAGCTTCGCACCATGCAGTCTTCCCTATCAGAGGCACATCTTGTTGGTACGGTACTCCACAAGCTTCCTCGGGAATTTGATGGAGTGGCGAATGCTTTACGGGCGCAGACATCTATGACTCCTGTCAGTTTTCTTTGCATGTCCTCCATGCTACTTGAGCATGAGGCTACTTTGCGACTACAGGGGAGGCTTCCGTCACATTATGGAGGTTGAGGTGAGGCTTTTGCAGGATTCCATGGTCACATGTTTAGAGATGTTTGGCAGATTGGTCTTGTATGTGTTGAATGACATAGGTGACATAACACAGAGAGCTGCTATGATTCTTCTCTATTTTCAAGGTGGTGCTATTATGATCGACATCGACGTTAGATACTCTCAGAGGCATCTTGGTGGTGGGCTTGGATATCCATGGTTCTGGTGGTTCTATGTTGTATAGTTTATGATACCCCATCATTGTACTATTGTATTGTATCAGATCACCCCTGATTTGAGAGAGGGTGTTAGCAGATTAGTCAGCTCAGGGTGAGTCTGTGCTATAGAGGCTGTGGCCTTTTTATAGTATTTTTAATGGCATTTTCTGGTGCCCTTTTTAAGGCTAGGGAGCATTTAATGCTGGGCCAACCAGCATTAAATGCTGGCCGACTGCATTTAATGCTCCCCCCATTTTATACCTATATATTGTTGGGGCTCCTTCTCCTCTTCAGTACTTCAGCCATCATTTGTGGATTCTTTTGGGGAGAGAGGAGCTGGTGCCAGGGTGCCCGTACAGCTAGTGACTCACTGTTGTATGCTGTTGTCTCGTGTTCGATATGGATTCCGTTTCCCGGGCATACATATGAGTTTTCATCTGTATTTGTGTTTATTCTTTCTCGTCTTGTGTTTCAGTAGTTTATTTCAGCATGTTGTTTATGGTTCCATTGCTGCGCCACTTCTGACATCATCTGCTCTTGTAAGGCTCCAAATTGCTGTCACTTGTTGTAGGACTAGTCCATGGTGGCTGCAAATCATATCAACAGTATCTTCTTGCTCTCTAACAACCTTCTTCTCTCTCACAATGGTTGGAATCGACTTTACAAGCCCCTAAAAGCGTTTTTTCCACTTGCATGGGCAAGTTTTACTAAGTAGCAGCTTTCTAATTCCATTTTTCAACATTATCCAGCTTACTAAATCAATTTTCAGAATATTAATTTAATAATTTCTCTAGTGCTAAAAAAAATAATTTTACTAGCCAAAAATTAAATTGGTTAGGCCAAATTGTCTTCCAAGTATCCCTGAGTAGTTATTGACCCTTAGACCAGTATTAATTAATTAATTAATACCTAGTCTCTATTACTCTCTAATGTCATCACTGACATTAGTGGCCAATAAGTGGTCTAGGCCCATAGTTTCAAAAAATGGCGTATCTGGTGCCCAAAAACGGGACGGCCGTTCCGGGCCGTTTCCGTTTTGGAAAACGGCGTTTCTGCCAGACAGGGGACGGGTAGGGTAAAACCCCCAAAACAGGCTGCGTTTCTTAGTCGCCTGCATATTTCGTCTCTCCCCCTGCCCGTTTTGGACTCTCCTACTGCTGCCCTTGCTCGAACTGAAGCAATTGTGCCTGAACTGCTGTACATCAGCCCGTGGTCACTGTAACACTGAAAGCTCTCTTCTCGAAAGGTAACCTTCAGCTGTGAACATTCAGCTTGTTTTCCTACATATTTCAGACCTGAATGTCTGCAATTTTCAGCCAAGATATATGAAATTTTTTGTCTTGTCAGTTGTGTGTGCACTATTTCAGTCTTGTGTGTCATTTGTTTGTGAACATTCAGCTTGTTTCATGCAGATTTCAGACCTGAACGTTTGCAATAATCAATTTTCAGCCAAGATATATGAAATTTTTTGTCCTGCCAGTTGTGTGCACACTATTTCAGCCTTGTGTCATTTGTTTGTGAACATTCAGCCTGTTTCATGCAGATTTCAGACCTGAATGTTTGCAATAATCGATTTTCAGCCAAGATATATGAAATTTTTTGTCCTGCCAGTTGTGTGCACACATTTCAGCCTTGTGTGTTATTTGTTTGTGAACATTCAGCCTGTTTTCACATGGCACATGTAGATTTCGGAACTGAATTTTTGCAATTTTCAGCCAAGATATAAGGAAATTTGTCTTGCTAGCCATGTGCACATTATTTCAGCCTTATGTGTTATTTGTTTGATGTTTGGACAGCTTGCAGCCAAGAAAATACCATGGCTCCTGATCCTAATTGGCGCCATGTCTCTCATAACCTCATATGAGGGGTCGGGTGGATTTAAAAAGTGGAAATGTATTTATTGTGGCATGGTGAAACCAGGGAGTATCACTAGGGTCAAAGACCATCTTGCTCATGTGCCAATAAGAGACACAGCTCCATGTGCAAATATGCCAAGAGATGTGAAGCTTCCTTTTGATTTATGGAGGAGGCAACGGCTTGGTCTTCCGACAGTTGGTGCAGAACAGGATCAAGACTTAGCCACAGCTCAGCAACAAGAGGGTAGCACAAGTGTGGTTGGATTGTCAAAGAGAAGTAGGGCTGCATCAAATCCTGTTGCAAGTGCATCCCCTTTAGCCTCGGTCTCTAATTCATGTGCGACGAGGACTCCTTTGCCTCAGCTTGATGTTTCAGGTTCTCCTAGAGGTTCATTACAGAGGGCTAGTATACATGATGCTATGCAAAAGCAAGCCATAGCTGAGGCAACTCGAGGGTTGATGAGATTGTTCATTAGATGTGCTATTCCCTTCCATGTGGCTAAAACAAATCAATGGAGGCAAACCATAAAAGCCATCAGCTGCATTGGATGTGAATGGGAGGGCCCATGCTCAGAGGCATGCATTGAGGTTCAATTAGAGCCATTGAAAGATGCATGGAAGAAGTATGGGTGTACCGTCTTGTGTGATGGATGATTTGACGCCCGTAGGAGAAATGTGTATAATGTCATGGTCTCATGCTGTAAGGGCACTATGTTTGTGAAGGCCATTGATGCCTCTTTGCCAGGCCTTGTAGTGATAGGTGCATTTATATGGCAACATTTGCGAGATGCCATCTTGAAAATCGGGCATGAATATGTTGTGCAGATTGTGACCGATAATGGAAGCAATTGTGTCTCCATGGGTAGCATGTTAGAGGAGGAGTTTCCAAGCATTGTATGGACACCATGTGCTTCTCATTCCATTGATCTTTTGATTGAGGATATAGGCAAAATTCAATGGGTTGAGGCCATATTCAGCACGGCTACAAGTATGGTCAATTTTGTGAGGAGGAGGTCCAAGGTTCTTACCATATTTCTCTCATTTAGCCACCTTGAGCTCTTAAAACCCTCCACCACCAGATTTGCCTACATCTTCATTGTGCTTGAGAGATTGGTGCTCATTCACAAGGAGTTGGTGCGCACTATATGGTCTGATGAGTTTATGCAGTGGGATGAGTATGATTATCCAAGGACCATGGCATTTCTGTGCAATGTCATGGATGATACTTGGTGGAAAGATGTGGAGGCTATGATGAGAACTCTCAATCCTATCTACACAGTGCTACGCATTACCGATATGGAGGGTAGCACTATGGGTCTTCTTTATGAGTATATGGATAAGATAGGAGAGGCTCTTTAAAAAAATAACTTTTTGCCCTCGGACAAGTAAGTAACTCTTGAGTCTTTATTTTACAAATTGATATTATATATGTGAATTTTGAAATTTGAATAACTATTCTTGAGACTTGAATTGATATTGCTTCAATGTTGACATCTTAAGGACTGCTCAAATCGTAGCTGTGTGGGAGAGGACATGGAATTGTTTTCATAGACCAATTCATGCAGTGGCCCATGTCTTGCATTCTCTTTGGCGAGATAATGAGCAGGGTGAGTGTGAGGAGCTAGAGGAGGGATTCATGGAGTATATGACAAAGGTGACAGGTGGCGATGTGTCAATGCTTCAAAGGATTGAGGATGATCTTTTGACATTCTGCAATGAGAGCTTGCATTTTGGTAGAGAGAATGCGAAGTTGAGAGAGGACACAAGAAGATTAGTGTTAACCAACAATAGTTAGTATCAAGAGATACTATGTACTTGATGTTGAGTCTTCTTCTTGCTGATTCAAAGTGGTAGCTTTGCTGAGAACTAAGTGTTGTAGCAGATCAGAGAGTCAAGTGGCATCATTGAGCCAAAGGAAGTGAGAGAATGAAGTAAAATATAAGCTTGGAGATCAATGGCTATGGCTGCCCTTTAGGGTTTGTAGGAGGCGACTGTTTTTTTCTTGATTGCAGCACGTACAGGTGATTATATGGCAAGAGATTTGATGGGGAGGTAGCCTAGATAGTAGGCTTCAAAAGCCCTATGGAAATGGTCAGCATTGTTGCGCGTGCAAGTGGAATGAACAGTACAAACAGAGATGGCACAATTTGGGCAACGATCTGTTGTAGACACAATGCTGAAGCATTAAGTGCATGATGTCATGCTCTGAGGTGATAGGAAGGAGCGCTTGGAGCACAGGAAGAGATCTCTAGAAGGAAGCACGGGCTGATAATGCCTCTATGGTCGTGTTGCATGGAGTGCCTCCTTGGCGATTGTGACCTTTGGGATTTTGTTATAGCCCTATACCTTGACCTATCGTGGATCCTCGTGTTGGTGTGACCATGGATTTAGCAGCTTTATGGGATTGGTTGAATGCCAGAGTCTGCTCTTTTTTCTTATTGAGTTATACAAATTCTGTGCTTATGCATTTTTGATGTATCCGGACCGTTGGAGAGATTTAAAATAGTTTGGCATCTCTCTTTCCGATCATCTGTAGGATGGAGGAGATTCGGGATTAGCTTTCATTCCTTGGTATAGAAATTTCTTCGGAGGACCTAGTTGTGATGTTTCTTTTACATCTTCTATCACCGACATATGATGTGTTTTACACTAGTCTTATCTCTTCTCATAGCTAGGAGACTCTCACTTGGGAGGAGCTTGTTTCATTGGTGCTTCAGCAAGATGTGCGTCAGAGTGAGCTAGTTTCTTGCAGAGCCCGTGCATATTGCCGTGCTTATGCAGCTTTATCTATAGGTATAGGACAAGCCAAGTAGAAGAAAGAGAAGAGGAAGAAGTTGGAGTCTTCTTTCGACTCTGATATAGCTTTTGTGGGGTATCCCACGTGTCCTCATTATGGGAAGACCTTGCACCTTGAGGAGAAGTATTGGAGGATATACCCTCACCTTCATTCGGGAGTGAAGGGTCGATCTACAACTGAGCCTTCGTTTACCTTTCCTTTGTTACCTGCTATTATCATTGAGTCCGTGTTCCTACACATTTATCAGGTGGAGAACCCTTCTTCGACTATCTCGTCTTCTGAGCAGCCTTGGCTCATTGACAGTGGTGCATTGAATCCTATGACTCCTCGAGGTGATTTATTATAGGTTCTCCGATCATTAGAGGGTATCACAATTGATGGCGACATTTCTTCGATGCCTATTAGTGGTGTTGGCACCTTGCCTCTATTGTCTAACCGTTCATCGAGCTTTGTTTTTGCGGCCCTAGATGTTCCTCACTTGGGACTTCCCTCGCCTCGTCTTCATTGAGTAGGTTGTCTTTGTTGAGGATTCTTCTACCGTAGTCACTTTTGTAACAGGTCGGTATGAGAGGGGGCTATCTATGCTTTATTCCCTTTCTTTTGTGCAAGGTTCTTTGAGGTGGCTTTCTGTAGCCACACTCGTTTCCGCTTGTGCACTATTCATCCCATAGGTTCCATCCCATCCCTCACCATGTCCTTTGGTGGTTCCCTTATACCTCCCATCCCTTTCAAAGGGGAACGATATTGGTGATGCTTTTGTGGATTTCCTGGCCCTTTGTGTTTCAAAGGGGGCTTCCAAGGACCGTGAGGAGTTGCTTCAAGGTTTTCAGTCTACTTTGGGCCTTTCTTTTATGCGGCTACCCCTTGTCTTCGTCATCGAACCATCAATCCTTGCAGCTTGGTCCTTGGTCCTTGTTTCTATGTAACTTATGGTGCCTTCAATAGTTTCTCACTATCGTCTTGTAGTTGGGTTAGAGGTTTTGCTAACCCATCCCCCTTGGATTTTTCTAAAGTGATCTGTTTGAGGCCTCTCCCTTTTCATTGCCCTTTGGTGGCCTTCCGTTTGATTGGATGTTTATATGGAGAGGGGGGTCTTTCTCCTTGGTTGGCTTTCTTTATCGATGGACTACATCGGCATTGGCACTCTTCCTTCCACCCTCGGATCTACCTCTCCTTTGGCCTTCCACCACATCCAAGATCTAAGAGGGGGTGTTAGCAATCATGTGTCTTGTGTGGTCATCTCCTGCCTGTGAGCCTCAGTCTGAGTCAAACGAGGACATTGGGAGCTTTGACATTGTTTTTGTTTGTCATTTTGTGTTTTAGGCACTTTAGATGGAGGGCACATTAGTGCATTACTTTTTTGCACTTTTGGCTATTTTTTAGGGTTTGACCATAGTTAGGGTTTTTTGTCACAAGACTGTGACAACTAGTACCTTTTTGTTGATTTCTTTATTACATATTTTATTTGGTTTTCCTTTTTGGAAGGATCCCTCTTGAAATCTAAACGCCTGAGTTGCATGGCAAGTATGTGAAACAAACAGGAATGTCTAGTGAGTCAAGACTGGATAGTTAAGGTCCAGTACAAGTCTGGAAGAGACTGATGGCACTGTAGATTGACAAGCTTGGAAGAGACTTGTGAAAGTGTATATGGATAAGTGTGTTGAAGAACTAGCGTGGAAGAGACTAGTTCAAAGTGAAGATGGACAAATCTTCAAGAGATTAGTCCATGTGGGGTCATCAGTGGAAATTCACTTTCAGTTGAGCTACATTGTAAATTTGGATGTAGCCATAGTCTGCAAAGATGGTCAGAAGACTAGTG
This sequence comes from Lygodium microphyllum, assembly GCF_053477565.2. Classification (NCBI taxonomy): domain Eukaryota; kingdom Viridiplantae; phylum Streptophyta; class Polypodiopsida; order Schizaeales; family Lygodiaceae; genus Lygodium; species Lygodium microphyllum. The sequence goes on along the minus strand of NC_141162.1, from coordinate 123,727,488 downwards.
GGATGCAATAGAAGCAACTCCTAAAATTTAGGGAGTTACTATTTTTGGACCTCAGAATCTGTTCGCGTCATTACCTTCCTTTTTGCACGAGGATCAATTCTCTGGACTGTGCCGAGGTCAAATTCTGCACCGAGCATGGAGAATTTTAGACTGGAAGGCTGAAACGGGAAATATCTTCTAGTGCTGCCACTTGGCAGAAATGTGTGCACTTACCTCTTTAAAGAGGGCTGGCGTGTAGTTTTTGGGCTGTAAGGGGTTCATTTGTGAAAAACAGCTGCAGATGGAGAGCTCTTGAGAGCTGGTCTACCTTGTCTATGATGCACAGAGGGCTGAGCTTGCTTCCTACTCTCTCTCTTTCTCTCCTTGACAGTATGGTTATGCTGCAGAATCAAGGGCCTTTCTTCTGATTCAGGTACAGCTATGTGGAATATGCTGTTTTTGCATGAGGCAAGAGCCTCTTTTCTTCAGGAACAGGAGCAGTTGTTGCAGTTCCCAGCAGGGATAGATGAGGGTGTTAACCTCACCAAGCAAGTGTCTGAAACAGCACTAAACCAGAACTGATTCTGGACTGTTCAGAGGGTATTTCAGAGCCCAATTGATGTCAGAATCAAGGGGCACTTGGCACAGATGATGCAGGACAGTACAGGGAACAATATGAGCTGAAAACAGGTGTCAGAACAGGTCTGAACCAGTAATTACAGTGGGCTGAATAGTACAGGGAACAGTAAGAGTTGTAAACAGGTTTCAGAATGGGTCTGAACCAGTAATTGCAGCAGGCTGAAATGGTCAAAATTCTGCACTCCAACCAGAAGATTCAGACTTGGGCAGAGTTTCCCCTCTTGGTTGGCTTGTTTTGGGTCACTAATTGTACTGTTATGCTGCCAAATTTCACCCAGAATAGGTGAAAGACAGCCCATTGTACTCTCTCTCTTTCTAAAGATAAAGAAATACCGCAAGGGGCGCCTAACTTAGGGGCCAACAGGGTGTCTGTGTGGCAACAGGAGCATTCTAGCTTCCTGTATTTCTTCTTGAATTTGTGTCTTTAAGTTCAGGTAAAGTGGGTGATTATTAAATTGGGTGAAAGCATTTATATATTTTGGTTGTACACTACCGCTCTTCCCAGTGAACAGTCCGGTTACATGGTTCCGTTGCCGGGACCGAATCACTTTTTCCCTAAAGAGTAAGCCAGGGTTTGTTTGGGTGTAAGACACAGAATTGTGCATTATGGCCGATAGAAAGGAAGACACCAGAGAGGAAGCGTCTGCATCACAGGAGATCCCTGTTGTTCATGAGATGGGAGAGTCTTCTAGACCTCCACAGTTTATTACTCCTCCTGTTATGGTTGAGCCACAAGTTCTTACGGCTTCTTCTATGAATGAAGACACTTTCAAGACTCAGTTAGTTGCTGTTGTGAGTATGTTTGCTCAAGTGATGCAGAATCCAAGGCTTTTGGCATTTTTGCAGCCATCTGCAAAGATTTTGGATCCAGTAGAGGTCCAGGATAAGGGTAAGCATGCTGCAGATTCAGTGGAAATACCAAGGCAGCTTGCGGAGTCAATGGAGACTCCAAGATTGGTTCCGATTGTCTAGGAACAGGTGGCGGAAACACTAGTTACATAGGCATTGCCAGTTCAGCCTGCCACTTTACAACAGCCAAATGTTGGCCTAAATAGACAGGGAAACAGTTTTCAGGCTTTACCACAGGTTCTCCCACCGACCTCTGTACAGCCTAGGTACTTTGGAGGTGGATCTGTATTTCAGAGTATGGCTGGTTATGCGCTTGGAAACCAGATTTATGTACAAGGAACAGTGTTTGGGGGTACACAGGGTTTTATGCCAAACCCCATGTATGGCAATATAGGCATGCAGCCTGGATTTCAGGGTGTTCAGGGCAGTTTTGGCATGCCACAGGGCACTTTTGGTATGGTTGGTTATCAAAATCAGCAAGCAAGTATTGTGTCTATAAGCCCTGTAGTCAGTGGTCAGGCAACTCCTATGCCACCGGTTAGTGTTCCTATGTTGCAGGCATATCCTATGGACCCTTTGATGGCTCATGAGAAGCCAAAGCCATACAAGGAAGGTGGTGCAGCTGTATAGTTTGACATCTTTCGAGGATTTGAAGATAGGACTAAGGCTCTTTCTTTCTTACAGCAGTTTGATGCCGCATTTGCAGGAGGGAACTTTACAGAGCCGTCTAAGGTCCGGAAAGCTGCCACTTTTCTTAAGGACAATGCTAGTCAGTGGTGGAGTACACTGTTGATGCAAGGACAGGCTCCTGCCACTTGGACTTACTTTAAGCAAGTATTTGCTTCTGCTTGGTTGACCAATGAATTTGAGATCGATGTTATGTCAGCTTGGCACAATTTGGATGCATCTAAATGCAAGGATCTGGAAGACTATAATAAGAAGTTTTGGGAGGCTTTACTTCCAGTCACTTCTTACAAGGTTGTGCCATTGACTGAGCAGATAGAGAAATATTGCTGTGGGTTGCCTAAGGAACTTTGGAATTATTGTACAAAGACAAAGGTCACCACGTTGACTCAGTTAATTGAGAATGCTACCACAGGAAATGCATTATTGTTGGGACAATCAAGTGGTTTTGGGGGCAGCATTAAACAGGACAAATCTGAAAAATTTTCAGCAAAGAAGCCATTTGGTAAACAGGTTTCTCAGATTTCTCAAAGCATAGGTAAATCTTGGCAGTTCAAGGAGAAGCCAGCCAAGTTCTTTGGACAGCAGGCAAAGGACCAGAAGAAACCTTTTGTGCGCAAGTCTCTTGAAGAGAGAAAGGCTTTAATGGCTGAGAGGAAATGCTTTATCTATGGGCAGACTGGTCATATTGCGTCTAACTGCCCGGACAAGAATAAGAGATCAGCTGATGATGATAAAGAGGACAGGAAAGGAAAGTGAAAGGCAAAGTTGCTAGAAGGTATTTGGTTAAGTTCAAGAACTATCCAGCTATAGATGCTAAGTGGATGGATGAAGGTGAACTTGCAGAGTCACCTAATGTGTTGGAACTTTACCTTGAAGCATTTCGCTTGCAACCTACCTTGACCCCTTGTATCTCTAAGCTGAAATAGATTGTCAAAGTGACAATTACTTAAGAAAGAAATTATGTACAGAAACATATTTTGTACATGTTATCACTTATTGTGTCCATATGGTTTTCTCAGTGCTAAAGAAGTAAGTATTGCTTGCAAGAATACAGTTTTTACTTCTATTGAATTGAATACATGTTGTAACAATGGTTACTCGATCGGACATGTATTCTGTGAATTGACTTAGTGGGGATATCATTTTGATGTACCGGCCACTAGATCTCTAGTCAGGGTGATGTGGAGTTATCAAATGAGAATCTGCCACTATGGGGATATCATTGTGGTGTACCGGCCACTATATCTGGAAACAGTGATGTGGAGTCACATGATGATAGTCTGCCATGTTTCACAGTTAGAACATACATGTGTTAATAGTGTGTTCAGTACACAATGTTGACTGATAGCATGTATGTGTTGTGCATGTGCTGCCAAGTGTAAGTTCACTGGGTTAGCTGGAAGCATGTATGACATTTATGCAAACGAGGATGTTTGCGATTTCGAGAGGGAGATATGTCACAAGACTGTGACAACTAGTACCTTTTTGTTGATTTCTTTATTACATATTTTATTTGGTTTTTTTTTTTTGGAAGGATCCCTCTTGAAATCTAAACGCCTGAGTTGCATGGCAAGTATGTGAAACAGACAAGAATGTCTAGTGAGTCAAGACTGGATAGTTAAGGTCCAGTACAAGTCTGGAAGAGACTGATGGCATTGTAGATCGACAAGCTTGGAAGAGACTTGTGAAAGTGTATATGGACAAGTGTGTTGAAGAACTAGCCTGGAAGAGACTAGTTCAAAGTGAAGATGGACAAATCTTCAAGAGATTAGTCCAGGTGGGGTCATCAGTGGAAATTCACTTTCAGTTGAGCTACATTGTAAATTTGGATGTAGCCATAGTCTGCAAAGATGGTCAGAAGACTAGTGGGATGCAATGGAAGCAACTCCTAAAATTTAGGGAGTTACTATTTTTGGACCTCAGAATCTGTTCGCGTCATTACCTTCCATTTTGCACGAGGATCAATTCTCTGGTCTGTGTCGAGGTCAAATTCTGCACCCAGCATGGAGAATTTTAGATTGGAAGGCTGAAACGGGAAATATCTTCTAGTGCTGCCACTTGGCAGAAATGTGTGCACTTACCTCTTTAAAGAGGGCTGGCATGCAGTTTTTGGGCTGTAAGGGGTTCATTTGTGAAAATTAGCTGCAGATGGAGAGCTCTTGAGAGCTGGTCTACCTTGTCTATGATGCACAGAGGGCTGAACTTGCTTTCTACTCTCTCTCTTTCTCTCCCTGACAGTATGGTTATGCTGCAGAATCAAGGGCCTTTCTTCTGATTCAGGTACAGCTGTGTGGAATATGCTGTTTTTGCATGAGGCAAGAGCCTCTTTTCTTCAGGAACAGGAGCAGTTGTTGCAGTTCCCAGCAGGGACAGGTGAGGGTGTTAACCTCACCAAGCAAGTGTCTGAAACAGCACTAAACTAGAACTGATTCTGGACTGTTCAGAGGGTATTTCAGAGCCCAATTGATGTCAGAATCAAGGGGCACTTGGCACAGATGATGCAGGACAGTACAGGGAACAATATGAGCTGAAAACAGGTGTCAGAACAGGTCTGAACCAGTAATTACAGTGGGCTGAATAGTATAGGGAACAGTAAGAGTTGTAAACAGGTTTCAGAACGGGTCTGAACCAGTAATTGCAGCAGGCTGAAATGGTCAAAATTCTGCACTCCAACTAGAAGATTCAGACTTGGGCAGAGTTTTCCCTCCTGGTCGGCTTGTTTTGGGTCACTAAGTGTATTGTTATGCTGCCAAATTTCACCCAGAATAGGTGAAAGACAGCCCATTGTACTTTCTCTCTTTATAAAGATAAAGAAATACCGCAAGGGGCGCCTAACTTAGGGGCCAACAGGGTGTCTGTGTGGCAACAGGAGCATTCTAGCTTCTTGTATTTCTTCTTGAATCTGTGTCTTTAAATTCAGGTAAAGTGGGCGATTGTTAAATTGGGTGAAAGCATTTATATATTTTGGTTGTACACTACCGCCCTTCCCAGTGAACAGGCCGGTTTCATTTTTCCTCTTTTTCACCTATATATAGGCAACCTGCACTTCCACTTTCATTATCTATCATTGTTCCTCCTAGCCTTCTTATTCTATCAACCAACCCTCCTCATTCTTTCATCCCTCGTGCTATTGTCTGGGGCTCACACCGACACGTAAAACTGCGTGTTGTTGTGCTGAGAATTGCTCTTAGCCACTTAAACAGCCCCAAAATATGCTTATTTTAGGATTATTTTAGCCAAAATCCTAAAACGGGGAGTGGATCGAGAGAGTTAAGTGGGAGAGGATCTAGAATCCTAATTTTCTATGAATTGGCAGCCAGTCCTCCACTCTTTCCTGAATCTCGTTTTTGCAGGTTTCAGGTGTTATCAGCTTGCTGCCCACACCCCGTTCACGGAGGACATCTCAGCCCTTGCTGTCCATCACTGTTTCCTATAGTCTGGCACCTTTTTCCAGCCTTCCACACGCTGATTGCTGTTGTTTCTGCTTGGCGACTGACTGCTGATCATCTGCACTGCTGTCGTACAACCTGCCACGTCAGCAAACTACTGTGTTTGCAGGGCCCAGCTGCCGCCCTGACAGTTTTCTCTTTTGTTGCAGTCGCTGCAGTTTTTCTCTCTCCTGTAAGCTGTTCTGCCTGCGTTTTTAGTCTTTATCTCTCTTGCAAGCTGTCCTGTCTATGTTTTTAGTCTTTCTCTCACCTGTTGCGTGCGTTTTAGTCTTTCTCTCTCTTGCAGGCTGTCCTGCCTGCGTTTTTAGTATCTCTCACCTGTTGCTTGCGTTTTTAGTCTTTCTCTCACCTCACTACTGTCCGCGTCAGATCCAGCTTTTCACTGCTGCGTTTGTTGGTGTTCGACATTCGGAGGCTGCCTTGCTGCGATTCGGGATCCGTTCGGAGTACGATACACTCTCTAACTCATTACCCCTGCCCTAATTCTTGAGATACAAGAGTTCGAGGTTTAGTATTCATTCACTGCATAGTGTGTTTGCTGCATGAGCATCGTATTATTAGTAGTCATATCATTTTATTTATTAACTGTGTTCATTGTCTCTGAGTTAGCCTAATGCTAACCCTAACTGTGTTCTTTTATTAGTCTGTGCTTTGTCATACCGTTTCTGTTTATGCTTCTGTGTTAGGGTATTTTCGTTACATGGTATAAGAGCCCGGTACTCTTTGAGAAACCTAGGCCTTTGATCTGAGAGCTCTTCGCAAGAAGCAAGAACAACAGTAGGTTCAAATGACTTCAAACACATCAACACTGATTCTGTCTCCAGAAAAGCCTATGTCGAGAACTGAGCGAGACTAGGCCGATCAGCTTGCTCCACAAAGTTCCAACATGGTGGAAGACACATCTGAGTACATGGAAGAAAAGATAGACAAGGTGACCTCTGAATAATATAAACTGATCATAGTCTATCGACGAAAGAAGATTGAGGAGCTCGATCGAAGGATTGCCCTTCAAGAAAAGCTTTTGAATGAAGGTATGCATGATTTTCACTCTTCAAATGTTGCGTGTAAGTCTGATGATGTTGCAGGGCCGTCGAGACCTCCATCAGGAATGGATCTCCCTCTTGGAGAGCAAGATTCGGAGTATTTTCCATTTTTTCAGACTCTTCCGTCCTCTCCTGTGCAAGGTACTTTTGATTCGTCTTTTGTGCCTTCTTCTTTTACCTCTTTTGTTTTGCAATATACTAGTAGAGATCATGTGGAAGAAAGAGTCCAGTCTGTTGACTACGGAAAAGGTCCTCTTGAGGACCAATTCTTGTATGTTAACACACGTCGTGGGTATTACAAGAAAAAGTCACGTACCCCTTCTTCTGCCCTTCCTTCTTTTCCGTCTACTTCATATAATCAGAATGAATTTGGTGTTTCTTTCACTTCATTACATGGTGCATCATCATCTTCACAGTTTCATTTTCAGTCTTTAAATGATAAAAATGAACAAAAAGAATCTGTATCTCATACACCTCACTTTCAAAAACCACCCATCCCACCACATTCTTCCGTTGCTTCAACACTTGCATTTACACCATTTACATTTCCATTTCAGACACCTCATGTCACACCACACATCACATCGGGGGGTTATGGAAACATAGGCACATCCTTTAGGACCTCATCCTTTCCTCAGCCGGATGGTGTTCCACCTACCTCATATACACTTTCGGGATCACTACAGCCTGGGTATCCTACTCAGTCTCTCCCGAGTGTGGATCAGTTGCCTCCACAGTTTGCCTCCATGGCATTGCCTAGTGGATCTTATGGTTATCCTGCTGTATCCCAGCCTCACTTTGGACAAGGCTACCGTGTCCCAGTGTCTCTAGCTACACCGGCACCTTATGGAAACATTCATGTTCCAGTGCCTCCGTATCGATCGGCACTCATTGAACACTCACAGCCTCCTTCTGCCTACCCACCTCTTCCCCCTTCCTCTTTCTCTTATCAGACACACCCACCTCCATCATCTTTTCCACCATCATCTTACACCATCTACCCGACACCTCATAGTTCTAGCTCATCTTCTACCAATAATGCATTTAATGACAAGACTCGTTTTAACGGGTCAAACTTTACTACTTGGTCGAATTTGATGAGACATGTCCTTGACTCACAGAACCTATGGGATCTTGTACAGGGGTTGAAACCCCAACCCGATACCGCATTTGTTTCATACAAGGTCGTCTGCTCATGGAAGGCTAGGAATGCCTCCGCTATTATCGAGATGGTGCAGGGCTTATTGCCTGAGTTTCATTCTTAGCTTCAGCATTTTGACTTAGCGTCAAAGCAATGGGCACACTTGACCGATCGCTGTGCGGCTCGGGATAGGACCCGTCGTATTAATCTTGACCATGAGCTTCAGCTTTTCAAAATCACTGACCGGGATGACTTGAAAGTCAAGTTGATTGAGTATCGGCGTCTCCTCGCTGAATTCTCCACTACGGGGACTCCCAAGTCCTCTGACGATCAAGTCACATTGTTCCAAAATAAACTCCCCAAGAAATACTTTAATTTTGTGGAAGGAATAGTTTCAAAGGCTACCATGCCTACATTCTATGAATTTGAGTGTTAGCTGTTGCGTTATGCACGGTTGTTCAATCAGTTTCATATGAATTCCTCTTCAAAGGGGGCTCTTCTTACTCATTTTTAGAAAGGGCAACAAGGGAAGGGCAAACCAAACCAAAAGGCTCTTCTTGCTCATTCTCAGAAAGGGCAACAAGGGAAGAGCAAACCAAACCAAACCTCTACTCAAAATCAAAATCAAACTCAAAGCTAAATCAATCTGGGGATTCTCAAGGAAACTCCCAGTCACAACTTAAACTAGGGTAGCAGAATGTACCTAAAAAGAAAAGGTATTGTCAACTTGGCCATTTTGACGAGGAGTGTTGATCAAAAGTACGAGGCACAACACCGAAATCTAAGTCTCAGGCCCTTGCCCCTCAGTCGGGTAGCTCTCAGTAGGGGAGGCAAGGTGATGGGAAGGGGCAGTTTAAAGGTCAGACTCACACTGCCACCGCACAACCATCTCAGTTGACAACGTTTTAAACTCCAGAGGGCTTGTTTGACTGGTCTGTAGAGGCCCACATCGTCTCCGTAGAGACATCCGATGCTTGTCTCATTCACATCTGTGAGTTGCCTCCTGATGAGGTTACTGTAGAGGCCAACTCGTCACAGCCAAGCACTTCAGCTCCAGTTTGGATTGTGGACAGTGAAGCTATAAATCACATGACTCCTATAGAGGACATTTTCGGTACTCGAGCCCCTGCAGCCGGGCGGGTCTGTATAGGAAACAACTTCTCGGTCAAGATTTAGGCTCAAGGTTGCGTCAGTTTTGCCACTGACAAGGGTCCAGAGCTGGCTTCGTTGGACAATGTGTATCATGTTCCTCAGTTTGGAGTGAACTTGTTATCTGTTTAGCAGCTTTGCCGGTTGGGGCGAGCAGTTTTCTTTATAGCGACCACAGTCGAGGTCCTTGACTCTCAGACTGGTTTAGTAATTGCTCGCGGTGAGGCACAGCCTAATGGCCTATACCACATGACTCATTTTCTCACCGAGCCGACTGCCGAGGGCTCCGTGTTTCATAGCTTCCGGGCCTTAGCTACATCTCGGGAGCCTACGTACAATCAACGTCTTTGGCATTTTCACTTAGGGCATCTTGGTTATGACTCACTTTATGAGTTGTCACGCCGTGAGCTGGTTGAGGGCCTTCCACGCCTGAAGCTAGCTCGAGATGTCTGTAAAGCCTGTCAGCTCGAGAAGTAGCACAGTACCCCATGTCCTCAGCAGTCTACACATAGAGATGAGGAGCCTCTTAGATTGATTCACGTTGATCTTTGCGGGCCGACATCCATTGCCGCTTTGAACGGCACGCTGTACTTTTTTTTGATAGTGGATGATTATTCTCGATACATGTAGGTGTACTTCCTCAAGCATAAGTCAGATGCTTTCACATATTTTTCTGCTTGGATGTTGCTGGTTCATAACCAGACTAGTCGTCGTGTCAGGTGCATGAGGAGTGATAGCGGTGGTGAGTTTATCTCCCACGAGTTTTTCGAGTTTCTACAGAAGCATGGCATTTCTCATCAGCTCACCTCTACCAACTCCCCCTCTCAGAATGGAGTCGTAGAGCGTAGGAACCGCACAGTCATGGAAATGGCATGCTCTATGCTGTTCGTAGTAGAGCTTCCTGAGCGCCTTTGGGTCGAGGCTGTTAATACTTCGGTGTACATCCTCAACCGGTGCCGACTGCGGCTCTTCCTTAGAAGACCCCGTATGAGGGTCATAAGGGGTAAAATGGAATCCATGAGTCTGTAAGAACTCATCCACTCTATGGAACCAAGACCGCCGCGCTTGCTTCAGCCCATAAAGAGTCTTCTGCAAGCGGAATACCTTATCCCTAGGGTTCCTTGAAGGAAAGCCCGGTGGCTGCTCCACATAGGATGACTTTCTTATGGCTAGGACGATCCACCAATGTCCAAGTTTCATTTCGGTCAATACTCTCTAGCTCCTTTTCCATGGCCTCTCGCCATTGAGGATGTTGAAGAGTCTCCTGCCATGTATCTGGCTCAAAATGCGCTATGTAATCAGCTATAAACAATGTTGCAAATGATGCCTGAGGAGCAAGCTGGGTAGATCTTCTAGGTCCCTCTGGAGAGGAATCCGATGGTAGGATCCCCGAATCCCGCACGGTCTGCTGGTACCAGTGAGATAACAGGTCTCACGAAGGGGGCATGGGAGCTGAAGAAACTGCAGGAATGTCAGGAGCAAGAAGTAGACCAGGCTTAGTAGGCACGATCTCGGATGATGTGGAAGAAGAAAACGGATCGGAATCCGATGCAGAAAACTGCACAATATTCTTCTCATCAAAAACAACATCCCGTCTAACGATCACCTTGTTTGTCCTAGGATCGAACAAACGATAGGCTTTCGCTTCAAAGGAATATCCCACAAAAATAAAGAGATCAGCTTGGGGAGTAAGCTTACCTATCTTATCATCAGGCATGTGTGTGTACGCACAACACTCGAAGACTCTGAAATGGAAAATAATAGGCCGGAAAACTTCTTTGGTTAATTCACACTAGGCTATATTTAGCTTACTCAGTTAGCATACTCAGTCAGTATTTCACAGCACCTAGGATGTCACATTGGATTGCATGTCTTCGTGTGTTGCATTATTTGCGGTGTACTTCTTCTTATGGCTTGACATATGGTTCTGGTTTATGTTTGCAAGGGTACACTAATTCTGATTGGGCAGGAGATCTTGACACCTGGCGTTCCCATGGTGGCTATCTCTTTACCTTGGGTACGACTCCCATTTCTTAGTCTAGCCGTAAGCAAGAGACGGTGGCGGCTTCCATGGCTGAGGTTGAGTATCGGGCTCTCCTCGATGGCACCACCGAGGCCATCTATTTGAGGATTTTACTCGCAGCGCTTCATTTTCCATGTGACTGTCCCATAGTTTTCTACTGCGATAACTAGAGTGTCATTGCCCTTACGGGCAATCTGATTATCATATCCTGGACACGGCATGTGGGAGTCCACTTTCACTTTTCCAGAGAGCAGGTTGAGCTAGGCACTATTCGCCTAGAGTTTGTGGCTTGATTAGATAATTTTGCAGATATCTTGACCAAAGCGTTCGTTCTTCAGTACCTGCTACCCAGGATCGGCTTGGGTATACCCTCCCCTATTTCTATAGTTTGCTGGGGAGAGGGTGCTTCCCTCTTGCTTTCCCTTCCAATTTGAGAGGGGGCGGCCTCTACTCTTGATCGTGACAGTGATGATGCTTACAGTTTTTAGACATTATATTCACTTATTCTTTTATATTGTATTATGGGCATTTATAACTTCATCCGCACCGTCAGGATGACCTGATTGTAAAAGGGCACTTGGACAAGTGAACAATTTTCCTACGAGGGTACTGTCCTAGTGGCATTGTTGCATAGCATATTGTAGGAGCATGACATCTTGCATCTCCCTTTGCATTACCCCATGCATTGCCATTCTGTTTATTAAAATATGCATATGTGCGCATTTATCCATTTTCGGTCTTTTGGAGTGGTCGACTCTAGGATCCACCATATTCGTAGCATAACTCATGGCAGTTCTCCTAACGGTAGTTTCCCTATCCTTGCTTGCTTGCTTGTTTTGCTTGTCTTGCTAAGCTCACCATCCTCTTTTTGCCTTTCCATATATTCCCTACATGATTGACACATACACACACTTTTTCTCATCCTTAGGCACTTATCCTAATCAGTGCGAGGGATTGGATTGTTAGTTTTGTGCTTGACTTGGGTTCAAAAAAAAAAAAAGGTCTATTGATTCCATCCGCCTTTGTAGGACTTGGTAGGCCCTTGGATAGCCGCCAAGCACCCTTGGTCCGATGCCCTGGCCTCTCTAGGATGATCAATTGGGCTCCCTTGGTAAGATAACCATCGCCTCTATAGTCTTGGTAAGCCACTGGGCAGCCGACGTGCACCCTTTGTCTGATGCCCTGGCTGTTTTGGGGTGGGACGCCTGGGGTAAATCAAAATTTAGGCTGGCCTACTTTTCTTGCCCTATTTTGGACCTGAGAGGGGGTGTTTGTTGAGAATTGCTCTTAGCCACTTAAATAGTCCCAAAACATGCTTATTTTAGGCTTATTTTAGCCAAAATCCTAAAACGGGGAGCGTATCGAGAGAGTTAAGTGGAAGAGGATCTAGAATCCTAATTTTCTATAAATTGGCAGCCAACCCTCCACTCTTCCCCGAATCTCGTTTTTGTTGTTTTTAGGTGTTATTGGTTTGCTGCCCACGCCCCGTTTGTGGAGGACATCTCAGCCCTTGCTGTCCATCACTATTTCTTATAGTTTGGCGCCTGTTTCCAGACCTCCACACGCTAATTGCTACTGTTTCTGCCTGGTGACTGATTGCTGATCATCTGCACTGCTGTTGTACAGCTTGCTACGTTAGCAAATTGCTGCGTTTGCAGGCCCAGTTGCCTCCCTGACAGTTTTCTCTCCTGCTGCAGTTGCTGCAGTTTCTCTCTCCTGCAGGCTGTCTTGCCTACGTTTTTAGTCTTTCTCTCACATGCTACCTGCGTTTTTAGTCTTTCTCTCTCTTGCAGGCTATCCTGTCTGCGTTTTTAGTCTTTCTCTAACCTGTTGCCTGCGTTTTGTCTTTCTCTCTCTCATTGCTGTCCGCATCAGATCCAGCTTCTCACTGCTGGGTTTGCTGGTGTTCGACATCCAGAGGCTGCCTTGCTACGATTCGGGATCCGTTCGGAGTACGACACACTCTCTAGCTCATTACCCTTGCCCTAATCCTTGAGATACAGAAGTTCGAGGTTTAGTATTCATTCACTGCATAGTGTGTTTGCTGCATGAGCATCGTATTATTAGTAGTCATATCATTTCATTTATTAACTGTGTTCATTGTCTCTGAGTTACCCTAACCCTAACCCTAACTATGTTCTTTTATCAGTCTGTGCTTTGTCGTACAGTTTCTGTTTATGCTTCCGTGTTAGGGTATTTTCTTTACACGTGTTGGGGCTGATTCTTGCAACCTTGTACCTTCAGCCATTGCGGTCACATTGTTCCTTCTTTCTTTTGTGTTCTCTTTGTCCCCTTCTTTGCTTCGTGTTCACTTTCCTCTTTCCGTTGTGCACTCTCACAAGTGCTGCCATCATCATCAGCGTCAGCCTGATCTGGTGCCCTCATTGCCCTCTTTGTCTCCTCCTCTTCGTGTTCACTTTCCTCTTCCCGTTGCTCACTCCCACAGGTGCTGCCATCATCATCATCAGCCTGATTTGGTGCCCTCATTGATGCTGTGGGTTGTGTGCAGGGACTAATCAGTCCATCCCCTTTTGTATCATCATTCTTCTTTAGTTAGTGCAGTATTCTTCCTTCATCTTTTGCTCTCTCCTTATTTCTCTTTGTAATTTAGGCTATAGCCTGCGTCAAGACCAGGGCCATATTCTTGCAGGCCAACCTGCATTTCTCTCCATTTTCAGCCTGTTGATAGGCATCTTTTGCTCTGTCTCCAGCACTTGATTTTGCATACAGATTGAGAGGTTCCGATTGTAGATATGCACACAGCCCTTGTGCATATTCTGCCCTTTGTATTCAGCATTCATCTCTTTCTCTCTGTCTCTCTCCTCCCTATGTTCTGCATTCGTGGTCAGTCAGGTCATACATTTCTGCATTGCAGCACTTTGACTGGCTATCATTGTCCAGTCCACCGTGAAAGTGAAAATCGTGTTTCTACTTGTCATAATCATCTCAAGTAGGATGTTCCCTTTGGGAAAAAAAACGTAATCCAGGTCTGAGAAGTTTAGACTTTTGACCACCCCTGGATCTCCCCTTCAAAGAAATGAAAAGTGGCTTTGTTGTGCACTTGGTCATGCAACCCTGTGAATGACAAAAACTGGCACTCAAAATGGAAATGTGGGCATATGAAGCACTGAAATAACTTGTTGCATGAAATTGAATTATTTAGGAGGCAGCTTGTTTAACAATAGCATAACTTCATCAACAATAGTATAACTCTATCATCTTCTGGCTTTGAAATGCAAGTGGTAGCAAACTCAGCAAGTAATCACCTGTATTCAGCTACCCCCTCTACAAATGCAAAACACAATCGGAGTTCATGATCAAGATTGATATGTCTAGTGTGAGCACAAGTTTGCATCATGTCAATTAATGTAGCAACATGGGGAAAACACTATCAAGGGTTATGATTTTCCATGTATTCTAGAATCTGATTTTCTATGTATTATAGAACTTACATTACGTTCAAGGGGCATGACTAGATACGTACATGAGATGCATGTGTGGACATGTGGCCAAGGCCAACCAATTCATGCACTTAGGCCAATGAAATTGTGTGAACATGGGCTTAGGCCAACTAAGTGGTTGATGTGGCGAGCATGCATCTAACTTAATAGTGATTAATTATTGATGAACTAAAAAAAGGTTATACAAAGGCTGGGAGGCGAATTGACAGCTATACCCATTTCTTAATCCTCTCTTTGCTAAACCCTAATAAACTGATCAGACCAGCAAGCATAACAATGAACCTATCAGTGGTATCAACAGAGGTGAACAAATGGACAGCCAGGGCAACAAAATTTTCTGGCATGACTGCATAAACAGCAGCCACAACGGTCCTAGCAACAAACCTGTCAAACTGCAACATGACTGTAAATTTGGGTAGCACGACCTTACACAAGGCAGCATGACTGCATTTAAAACTTCCAGTAGCAGTCACAACTGTCTCAGCCTGCCACATCAGCAACTAGGTTGTTATGACTACATCTAATGCAGTAGACAGCAGTGACGTGGTCAAAACAGCTATGTCAGCCTTTGGATTCCCATGGGATCATTCAGCATTGTAGAGAATTGACATAGCAGCTCCCATATCATCATTTTCAGGTCATAGCAGTCTCAAAACAGTAGGAATTTTTTTTAGCACATTGCATATAAACCGTACATTTTTACATATCCCATTGTCTTTTCTAATTAGTGTATTCTGGTGGTCCTTGAACTGTCTAATCAAGCCTTTTGAAAAGGTAAGTGGGTATCATGCTCTTGGATGGCAACATCTGGCAATTGGTAATTTCAATCTTGAAAAGTACACAAGTGCACCTTGAGCCCTCCTCACAAGAAAACTCAATGAATTTTATTAGAGGGCCGTTTTTTCTGCCCCTCCAGCTTTTTGATGCAGTTTGCACAAAAACTAATATGGAATAGTACTTTTTGGGTCAGATACAGTTGTGATAATACAGGGTAACTTGTGCGGCAGGTATTTCCTCTTCCAGGTTTAGATTTTTTGAGAGTGGTGCACGCTTTTCTTTTGGACCCAATGGGCATGTGTATTACCTAAATGGATGTCTTTTCTTATCTGATATATGCATCACCTCTTGTTTGATAACAGGGTAACATTGTTACAAGTTCAAGAATTGGCTTTCTAGTGATCAAAATTTGCATGTTTTTTCATGTTTTCATGGCAGTTGATAAAATAATCACATGTTTCTGGTATATGATTTGATGTTTGGGTGCTCGCAGCCTTATTACCTTAGCATGTGGAAAAGTTTGCAATCTTACAAATATTGGGGCTGAAAGAGTAATATTAGGGGCTTCTTTGTTGCTCTAACGTTGTACTCTTTCACTGTGTGTAACACAATTTGAGTGCTGATAACCAATGATAGTCAAATTATGTATTGATGATAAAGAGGGCTTGTATAAATTGTTCTAAAATAGAAAATAAGTTTTAAGGTCTTGTTGCTCGCCAAAGTCATTCCTTTCAAGAGTGCTAAGGGGGTTTTAAGGTGTTAGTGAAAATACTTTGCCAATTATATGATTGACTTCATTTATGTAAAACTCCTTGCAAAGTTGTCCATTGGATGCTCGAAGTTTAGGGGATACTTTTACTTGATGTTATGCTTTGTTTAGCCAAAGTATGGAGTTAAAAGGATTAACATGTTTATTATTGTAGAATTTGAGGCTGTTGAAGTCAGATGAATGACTGTATAATCCACTGGGGACCACCAAAGTCAAATGAGTGGATCAATATTGTATTCACTAGGGACTAGAGACAAGTTTACACTAAAACTAGGGAGGTGGTGTAGCCTAGACTGTAGACTAGACTATTGCTGAGTTATTTTTCAAAGGTGTGTTTAATGTAACTTTTTGGGCCTTTATGTGACTCATTGTTTAGTTTTCCATGGTTCTTGAAACATTGCCATCCATGTTGAAATGAAGTAATTGATCTGATTGTTTTAAAGAATTATTTTTTTCCCTCTAGCCTAAGAAATCATTCCGGTCCTTAGTGAGATTTTGACCACAGAGTTTGATGACGAATATATGACACATTTTCAAATTCAACACAATAGAAGCAACGATAACAATCAAACCATGGAATTTATTGTATATGTGTGTTAAGTGCTTGTGAAAATTGGTTAATTAATAGTGCACGGAAGTATACAATTTTGCTAGTTTATAGCTTGTTAATATAGTAGTGTTATATGTCGAGTTTTTATAACAACAAGAATTCATTGTACTCTTTGGTTGGGGTGGTTTGATTGTGGATGGGTGATTGCTTGAGGAGACATTTTGATTGCATAGACCAAGTAAGGTTTTAGTGGAGGAGGATTTTGGTTGAGCTTTGATAGGACTAATCACATTGACAAGGAGGATTTTGAATGCATTTTCATATGTTTACAAATATCTAATTAAGGACTAGTCACTTTGGTGTATGTACTCCAACATTTTTGTAGACAAATTGACTATGTTGATGAGGGCTATGGTAAAATTAGTGAAAAACAACTTTCATCTCCTTTATGAATAAACCATTTTCTTGAGTATCAAGAAAAGTTTTTGTTGTTCTATTCATGTAGGTCTAGCTTTGCTGATGATAGCACGGTAGGATGCACTATGGAAGCCAAATGGTGAATCTAAGGCCAAATTGAAGCAGAATTCATAATAGCCATTTAGGAGGATATTAGTAAAGAGGTATATACTACAGGTAGATTGGACAATCGACAATGCATTGATAGATCGACTGCTGAAGGCTCCTTGACTAGTTGATTGAAGTGATTAATGTTCTATGTGAACATACTACGAGCTTGCACCTTGGACATGCAAGATTGTGGTGAGTAGTCTCTGACAAAACCATTTAAATCTACTAGTGTTCATGAAAAAAAAGAGACATGCTTTCACATTAAAATTGTGAAGAGACTTTTTGATTATATTACATATATTTGTGTTAACTAAAGTTTTTGTAATATTTAAGGTTTCAAATATTCTTCAAGTTTTTAAGATATTTTGAAAATTTGGAATTCATTTGATGTTAAACTCAAGGTTTTTTTGAAAATTGAAAAATTAAGGCTCACTACATATCGTATATAGGAGTCCATTACATGTTATAAAACATACACACATAGATAATGGATATAAATTAGACATGCTAGATAAATATGTAGGTATGTAGATATATATAGTAGATATGTGTACATGTGCATGCACATATTTTTAAAACTTCTCATAGGTTCTAATCTAAACCTTTATTGTATGCATAGAAATATATGAGCCATATATATGTTGTGTACATATAGAAATTGCAAGGATACAATTTAGAAGTAGGCCAATAAAAGCCTTTCACAGAGAGAGAGAGAAAGAAAGAAAGAAAGAAAGAAAGTTATATTAACGTCTTCTAAAGACCAAAACTGGTCTATGAGACAAACTGTGATACAACTGAAGAGGTCCAGCTATCCAAAATAAAAGTGCTGAATGAAAAGCTAAAAACTGGAAACTGAAAATACGGTGCTGTGAGTGTGATAAGTGTCGTGTATGTGTATGTGCATATATAGCTATGGTACTCCAGATAATGGCTACAAAAGGGGAACAAATGTCGGCTGTGATAGGGGAACAACTGTCGGCTGTGATAAAGTGGTGCGATGTGTATATGTAACAGATGCAGGGAGATATACTATCCTGGGATGTAGTAGCAGTCTTCGAAGTCGCTAATAGCAGGTGATCCCTTCTAGATGCAGGATGTGGTATATCGGCAGTGGAGAAAGAGCAAACTGGAGATCTGAGATCCAATGTGTCGAGTGTCGTCGGATCTCAGTCTATTGTCAATGTAGATCAAGAATCCTTCGGGTCTCTTGTCGGTGTGGCTGTGGGGTCCGAAACCCACGGATCCTCGTGCGGCGTCGGGTACGCTGGTCCTCAGCCTGCTGTAGTGTGAGCCCGGAGGTCTGGCTGGAGGCTGGTATAGTAGCTCACTCTGTCTGTCTGAAAGAACTGTGTAATAGTCATCTGGGTGGGCCCCTCTTTGACTGGGACCCGCTGTGTGCTCTGCTCTCTGATGTGCCATGCCTCTCCCAGAAAACGGCCAAATGATCTCTGATCCATATCAGTCATACATCCCTGAAGTGAGCTGCTCAATGTGTATCTAGATCTCAACTCTGAGTATGCCGAGCATCTGAGAACAAAATGCTTCTCACTCTCCACCTCTGATCTGCAAAGGGGGCATATCCTCTCCTCCCGCGGGATGCCACTGGCTCTGCCACTCTCAATCATAAGCTGATGTGATGATACCCTGAGCTGTCCAATAAGAACTCTCAATCGATGTGGCATATAGATCTGCATATATCTCGGAATCTCTATGAATCCCTGCTCTGATATCCTCAAGAACTGTGTATAATAATGTGCCATCTTCGATGGCAGTGGCTGTGCAGGGCTGACCCATGTCCTCTGTATATAAATATGCCATATCTCTTGTCTGATGACTCTGTTTCTCTCAGAGAGAGAGAGGGTGTAAGTGGGAGCCTGAGTATCATATAGAAGAGGTGGGAGTCTATCAATGTCCAGCCCATGTCTGTCAAACCAAGCTCTAGTCTGTGCATACCATGATGTGGTATCCCCCGCTTGAGCCATCTCTTGAGATGCCATATATGCTCTATATGCAATGCGATCTCTGTCCATATCCTGAAATCTGTATAGGAAGCAGACTGTCTGAAATAATGCCTCAACTAGTATGGGCGGTGTGGCAAGCTCTGCTCGCACAATGTCATGTGGGACTGAGGCCTTACTGCGAATCAATCTAGATATCATGATCACCTGAGGTCTCTCCATCAATGTTCATACATAATCGGCAAGCCCCCATATTGCTGCTCCATATATCAGTGTTGGAGTGACTAGAGTATCAAAGAGCCACCCCTTGGTGCGGGGCTCCTGGAAATGTGCCTGATGACACTGTCGCTCCATAAGAGCCAATGCTGAGTATCCTCTAGTGAGGCGGTCACGAGCTGCTTGTGTCATCGAGAAAGTCCTTGAAGCTGCTGTAAAGGTGACTCCCAAATATACATATGATCCAGTGACCTCAATACTCCCTCCTGCTGCCATGAAAATACTATGTCTGCGTATTTGAGCTGATGTATGAAATATAAGAACCTTGGTTTTACCAAGGTTCATTGTCATGCCTCTATATGCAAAAATCATCCAATGCTAATAAATGCTGCTGTAATCCCTGAGCCGAGTCTGAGACCAACACAATGTCATCTGCATATAGTAAGATATGAACTGTGGCTCCACTGAGATCTATATCTCCACCAGCTCGCTGTTGAATAAACTCTGCTATCTCATCAATGTATAGCCCAAATAGAGTCGGTGAGAGTGGGCATCCTTGCTTCACACCAATGGTGCTCACAAGGGGATCTGATATACCTCCCGGACATTTGACTCTGCCAGTAACCCGCTCATATAGTGCATAAATACCCCACATCATGTCATCATCCACCCCCAGATCAAGTAGGCGTCTGAAAAGCCTCTCTCTCGGAACCGTGTCAAAGGCTTTGCGGAAATCCACAAAGCAACAGTACAATCTCTGTTTCTTCACTCGTGTCTGGTCGATCAGACAACGGAGAGTGAAGATGTGGTCTATGGTAGAAAATGCCCGTCTGAACCCTGCCTGTCCGGGTGTGCGCATGCACTCTCTCTTTGCCAGCGTGTTGAGCTCCTCCTCCATCACCGTGCCATAAAGTTTGGACAAAACTGGCCCAATCATGATGGTCCGATATGTGTTAGGATCCATAGGATCCCCTGACTTGTGGATAGGTACGATGGTGTGCTCTGTCCACGAGTCAGGGAACCCCTCAGACAATGCATGGTTGAAGAGGTGAGCAATGAGTGGAGCCAATGTGTCTTTGCCATATATAATATGCTCTGCCTGAAGATCAAACTGGTCTCGAGCGCGGCCATGCTGTAACCGTGAGATAGCATGTTTCACCATACTAGTGGTGAAAAAGGATGAAATACCTGGTCTCGGTGTACATGGTGTGGGTATCAGCGGCTGTGCGGGTACATGATATAAACTCTGTGCGTATCCATGCCATACTGCAGGGTCATGTATCGGTGTGGGTGAGCGTGGTTCTCTGATCTGCCTCCATGCCTCTGCACAATCTCTGCTCATAAGAAGGTGGTATATATCCCAATACCTCTCCTCCTCCCATTCCCGCTTTTTACGGCGGGTCAAGCGGTGCATGTGTCTCTGCGCCTGTCTATGTGTGATCTCTCCTCTGGCTTCCAAATCGCGTAGCTGTCGACGTAGATCTCTGCACTCATCATCATACCACCTGTTCTGTGGCATGGTACCGGTCCGAGGGGGGTGCGTGTATGTGTGATGTGGAAAACTGAGTGTAGCAGAATCATGCAGAATGCGTGTGATATCAGTGGTCAGTGTATCAAGGGGTGCGTATGGATCAAGTGACGTGATGTGCTCCTCCAGATACTGTGAGTAAACATGTGAGAGCTCATGAGTGAAGTGTATGGTAGTATGCATGTGGGGTATGATATCTGCAGGTGGTGAT
The DNA here is from genome assembly GCF_053477565.2 of Lygodium microphyllum. Lineage (NCBI taxonomy): Eukaryota > Viridiplantae > Streptophyta > Polypodiopsida > Schizaeales > Lygodiaceae > Lygodium > Lygodium microphyllum. Next base: position 123,706,492 of record NC_141162.1, on the reverse strand, counting down.
GGTAATGAGGTGAGGAGTGAGAAACTGAGAAAGGTGTGATCAGCACCGAGTGGAAGTCTCCCAAGGCCGAAGGACTCGATAGTATGCATCCCATCGATCGGTCCGAGCAGATAATCTACAGTACTCTCGCCCCCTCCATGTGGGAAGCATGTAAGACCTCCTGAATATGGCCATTGTGCCATCCCGTTATAAATAACGAGATGATGTCTACTACCAAGCTCAAGCAAATGCCCTCCATACCCTGTGGCGTCTGGCCCAGTATCTGCTGACTCTCTACTGATCCCCAACTCCTCAGGGTCTAATGCTCTCATGATCTCTGGTTGCTCCATATCAAAACTCTCACACTGTCGGCTCTGTGTGCGCTCGTTGAAGTCCCCCATAAGGAAGACCTCACCCAAACTAGAATACAGAATAATGTCCTCTGAGAGCTGTGAATAAGGGGAGGGGGAATCTCTGGCTTGAATATCACCCTGCGTAGTAGCATATCTGGACCCTCGTGGTGAAAAGTAGCATACTGCCATATAGATCCATCTCTCATCTGATATCTGCACTCTGATCCATATGTAACTGGCCTCCTCATCTCGTCTCACTAACTGGATATGTCTCTGTATCCCCTGACGGAATAGAATTGCCACCCTTCCTGAGCCCCTAGATGTGCTCTGCCTAGTAGTAGCCCGGTATGCAGATACCCACTCAAATCCTGTAATGCGTGGGAGCCCTCTCTCTGGGCTCTCATGTGTCTCTGTGAGGCATATAACATCATGGTCGGGTAAAATCTCCTCAAGTCTGTCCGGTCGTGACCATAGGGACCCGTTGCAGTTCCAAACTGCCACACGTATCGGGGTCTCCTGTACAGTCCTTTGCCCCGTCTCATAGGCCACACCCCCCTATTTGGTGGGGCGTCCATCTATAAAAATCCGGCCATCTCGATAGAAGGCCTTACGGCCTTCTCTACGTGCTTGGAGTATCTGTGGCATGCATGCTCGTCTGTGTGCAATCTGCATCTGAGTCAGGTCATCATCCATGAAGATGGGAGCCCCAGTCATCCCTCGGAGCGAAATCCGCTTCCGAAAGAAAGCAGCTCTGTCCTCCGGTGTGCTCATATGTAATATCAGAGCTCTGACCCTGGTAGTATCTCGTCCTGCACGCCATGCTTGAGTAAAGGGCATGCTCGTGTACCCTAGTGGGGTGCATAGCCCACGTGCGTCCTCCCCCGGAGAGGCCCCTTCGGGGAGCCCGGTAATACGCATGTTCAATCTACGTGCGTTCCTGAGCCTCTCCTCCTCTAAGGTCTCTTGAATCCGGACTACCTCCTTTTTATTTTCTTCCTGGACCTCCTTCTTAATGTTCTTCTTCACTACCTCAATCCACCCCTCCTTATTCCCGAGAGAGAGAGAGAGAGAGAGAGAGAGAGAGAGAGAGAGAGAGAGAGAGAGAGAGAGAGAGAGAGAGAGAGAGAGAGAGAGAGAGAGAGAGAGAGAGAGAGAGAGAGAGAGATCAAATTGGCCTATGAGACCAAAATGTTACATATGAGAAGTTTGGGAGTTTTTCATGTACGAAGAAAGTTGTCATCTAATGCTAGGACTAACTAAATGGAGGAAAAACATAGAACAATACATAGACGATGAGTACAAAATGATATGTAAGTTAGATACAATGTGGAATTGCTTAGGAGGCACTCATCCCAGGATGCCTCTCATGGGTCTATCTAGCATAGAGAGGTTGAAGCGATGAGGTAGGGTCCCCTAGTGGTAGTGTAGTCCTCTATATTTGTAGATGATACCTCCTTTGAGGGTGTGGATCAATTGGGTGTGGGCAATGGGCGTTGCACCTCTTTGTGGTTGTGTCTAGGGTGGTTCCTCATGGTGGGGGACCGATGAGGGCCTTGTAGTGGAGGGAGTAGTCAATGCTCAACAGAACTCCATGAGTGCACGTTGGTGTGTGGCTTTGTGTCTTTGGTGTTGGGTCCATAAGAGGTGCTTAGTGGCAGCGTAGCTCTAGTAAGAAGAGCTTGAGATATCTTTGATCTGAGAAATCCATAACCTTGGATAGTGGCCCAAATCCCTCTCTAAACAAGTAGTGGAAGTGCCCTCAAATCTCGTAGTACATTGGGCATTTGCATAAGTAGTGCTCCTTTGTTTGTAGCTTGAGTTGACAAAGTTGGCAAATCCTTTCTTGTAGGGGGAGTATGTGTCGTATCTACCTGTTTCAATTCGGAGCTAGTGTGAGGATGCATAGAGCTATCCAATGGTGCATCGTACACAATGAGACAAGTGTGCATTCATGTATCTTAGGCAAACAACAAAGCCATCGAGCAATGTGTAAAAGATGCTTTCGATAAAAAGCCATATTTGTTTCTAGATCTCCAGTAGGTGTCACCCATGTCAGGGCCATGTGTATCTGAATAATGTCCATCTTGATGATGGGTTTGAGCTCCTCTCGGTTGAGCTCCAAGTGAGGGCAATCCAAGTTGTACTATAGTGGTGAGAGGTGATCCATGTGTAATCCATGTAACTATAACCATGCCTCTGTCTGGGCATACCAGTACTTGAAAAAGTAATCAAAGTGAATCTTGGCCTTGAAAAAGTTATCCCCAAGTAAACATATCTCTAGACCACCTCCAATATCTCCTCTTTGTATGTGAAATGGGGTATTGATGGTCGAGAATCAACTAGGAGGAAGTATTGAACACCATAACCTTGGTTTTCCCAAGGTTCATTGTGAGATCTCTGTCCTATTAGAAAGCATGTAGTGCATCTAGGTGCTGCAATCCTTCCAAGTGTGTTGGAGATGAGGACTATGTCATCGGCATATAGTAGTACGAGTATCAATGGTGGCCCCCCCCCCAAAAAAAAGCTAGCTCCCTCTCCTCTTAAGTCCATCAATGTAGTCTAATATCTCATCAATATTAAGGGTGAAGAGAGTAGGTGAGAGTGGGCATCCTTGTTTCATCCTAATGGTGTTGGTGATCTCCTTTGATAGTCCTACTAGTGCTTGTACTTTTCTTGTAACAAACACATATAGTGCTAATATTCTCTATCTCATCTCCATCGAGACCTCTAGCTCTTGTAGTCTCTCCATAAGCCTAACTTGTGGTATTGTGTCAAAGGCCTTACAGAAATCCAAAAAGTAACAGTATGTTTGCCTCCCCTGTGCCCTACTCTCCTCGATGATGGCTATGAGTGCGAGGACATGATCAAGATTGAACTAACCCCTTCTACACAAACACACACACACACACACACACACACACACACGCACGCACGCACGCACGCACGCACGCACGCACATCTAAACTCATGTTTAGCTAACCATACTTTGTCTTTCTAGATAGCATACAATTTTTTTTAATTTTTTATTTGCACACGTCACATCAAAAGGAAAATAACATTTTATATAAGATATACCGTCTTTGCATGTATGTCTTAATGTTTATAGATGCACCAAAACTCTTATGGAAAGTGGATTGTGTGATTTTGACAGGACTATGTATGAAGGTGACAACCTAAGGTGCAAGAACTCTTACCCGCTATACGCACAAGCATTATGCAAGAAAATTCAAACTTCTAGTGCTAGTACCCAATACAATAACTAAACCAAATATGGCCTACATGTGTCAATTATATGGGATGCCTAAGGTGACAATGTGAAAAATGGTATACTCGCTGTATACCTTAATGCTATGCTTGCATGAATAATGTGCTCGAAAGATTGACTTGTAAGTTCTAACACATTTATGTTACCACCTTTGTGCACATGGGTAGCTTCTTGAACTAATATTTGTACAAGAATGTGCTACCATGGCTCCTTGTAAAATGAACATTAATTATATGCGATTGCTATCCTATATGCCCTAGTGTGCCTTATTAGGAAAAAATCACCTTAAAAGATTTGGATGATAGCTCAATACTCACATGTAGATAACTTGAGCTAGTTAGGGAAAAGCACATGCACTCTCCAACATATGTGGCCAAATGTACATGAGTTCATACTCAGAGGAAAAAACAAGATCATATCCACATAAGGTTTGAGATGTTTACTCTTCCACATTCATATAGTGTTACACACATGGAACATACACACCTTAGGCACATGTTATTATTCACTACTCAGGCTTATAGGCACATGCCTAAACATAATGATCATGGTGTGGACATGGCTCCACAATCATGCTAGCATCAAGCACAATACATGGTTCATATACATGATCAAAGCACAAGTGATCAATACCTATACAACATAGTAATATCTCACGTTGAGCCATTGTACGAAGGGATCATGGCATGAGCACATAGCCATATCACATATCACATAACACAGCATGACCTGGCATAGGCACAAACAGGCAAGAGTGAGCACAATAACACATGCTAGCTCATCACTACACCCATGAGCATGGGCATAATAGGACGGCTCCTCACACAACACTTAGCACACACAATAGAGTACACTTAGCACTTAGAACATGCATGCTCTAACACACACTCTCAAGCACGTAACACATGACCCTTAGCACATATCACTTAGAGTTAGATAACCTTTGAACCTTAGTCTCATAAATTTTCAATTACCATAGTAATAATAACACTGTCAGCTTACGAATGTCTGTCTCAACTTGTCTTTGCCACACACACAAAAAGGAATCTTCACTCAATGATTATAGCATGATGACGAGGATTGGTACTTTGTAATCGATTTCCTGATGATGGCATAATGATAAAATTGTAGCCTCTTTAATAGCCAATAATCTGTAGATTCCTTGATTAGCTATATAAAGGCTATTTTCTCAATTCCATCACTGAAGCCATTCTCCTCCTTCAAGTCATTGTTCTTGTCTTGACATGCATCATTTAGTAGTTTCTCGGACACCTAACCACAAACAATACCATCTGGAGCCAATTTGGATACATGGACTTAGTTGGTCGGATAGTGTCTGAGTCTACCTCTTGCAGCGAAGCATCAGGGCCTCAACCCAGAGGATGGATCTAAGTGTTCCTAAACTATTAAGGTCTCCTAAACAATAGTCTAACACTCACCTAAGATGGGTTACTTTATAACTAATCAAAGGTGAGAGTGGGCTAATACTACACTTGGTTCAAAGAGAGTGGAGCTGTCTTTTGGACTTCCATGACCGTTAGGACTTGTACTCAACTGCTCTATGGTCCCCTAAAAGGATGTTAAGTTGGTTAACTATCCTACTAAATTGGGGGTCATATTCTAGTAGCTCTATCCAATGTTTAGGAAAGTTACTCGACTAATTAAGGAGAAGCTTAGTGGGTTTCGACAAGGCTTCTACAAAAGTATAGAAGAGAGTGAGAAAGCTAAGAGAGAGATCTTCCCCCTAGCTTCAATCTCACTCACAAAGTGGTGCCTTGTTGAGGAGATTTGTCTCTCCTCCAAGAAAGTTGTGTCTCCTCCAAGATGATTGTGTCTCTCTATGTGGCACCCTCCTCCCCTTTATATGCGAGAGAGAGAGAGAGAGAGAGAGAGAGAGAGAGAGAGAGAGAGAGAGAGAGAGAGAGAGAGAGAGAGAGAGAGAGAGAGAGAGAGAGAGAGAGAGAGAGAGAGAGAGAGAGAGAGAGAGAGAGAGAGAGCGAGAGAGAGAGAGAGAGAGAGAGAGAGAGAGAGAGAGAGAGAGAGAGAGAGAGAGAGAGAGAGAGAGAGAGAGAGAGAGAGAGAGAGAGAGAGAGAGAGAGAGTGTGTGTGTGTGTGTGTGTTTTGCTTTTAACATTTGCGGCTTACATCATTGATGACTAACACAAACACTACCTAATTTGAGTGTCTTTGAGAGATTTTACTTCAATTTGAAAGAATCCATGTTTTACAAATTTAGAAGTCCAAAAAAGTCAAAAACACAACCCTTTTGCACTTGTGTGTAAAAATTCCATCACACAAAACTAAAAGTGCCATTTAGGTATAAGCCCCCAGTTATGCTGAAGCCTAGGCAAACTCCTAGAACCTTATATGAGATAGCAACCGAGCAAGCCCTTGTTGAACATAGAAGTGTTGCTGAATGCTTAACTAAGTTGGATGCTAAGCTCAAGGTGTTCGCACGTGTCTACGTCCTTGCGGACATGGGGGCATTCCCTAAGGATCAGCTTGGAGAATACTTGCCATTTCCCCTATCCTGGGAAGAGCAAGAACATCTTAACGAGTACTATGTCAGGCTCCTACATGAACGCATGCGACTCATCTCTAATGAGGAAGCCGACGAACTACGCCTAACTGTAATATTCAATGATGTGCTCTATCAACC